>NW_024704771.1:729401-950994 GCF_018977255.1 Callorhinchus milii
AGTGTCCAGAGGGACTCGGGTGTCCTTGTACACCAGTCACAGAAAGTTAGTCTGCAGGTGCAGCAGCAATTAGGAAGGGAACGGTATGTTAGCGTTCATTATGAAAGGATTAGAGTATAAGAGTAGGGAAGTGTTGCTGCCACTGTATAGGGCCTGGTGAGACCACACCTGGAATACTGGGGCAGTTTTGGTCTTCTCATTTAAGGAAGGATGTACTTGCCTCGGAGGGTGCAGCGTAGATTTACTGGTTAGTACCAGGGATGAAGGGGATGAGTTACGAGGATAGGCTGAACAATTTGGGCCTATATTCTCTAGAATATAGAAGAATTAGAGGGGATCTATAGAAACCTATAAGATCATCAAAGGGCAGATAGAGTAGATAGTGGGAGATTGTGTCCCCCGGTTGGAGAAACTAAAACCAGGGTCACAACCTTAAAATCAGAGGCCAACCCTTTCGCACTGAGTTGAGGAAGAACTTCTTCACACAAAGGGCAGTGAATGTATGGAACTCACTTCCCCAAAGGGCTGTTGACGCTCAGTCCTTGAACATAGTCAAGACTGAGATCAATAGATTTCTTACTGCAAAAGGGGATTAAGGGATATGGGGATAAGGCAGTGTCAGGTTATTAGCTGGAGTTAGATTAGCAGATCAGCCATGATTGAATGGCGGGGCAGGCTCGAAGGGCCGAATGGCCACCTCCTGCTCCTACATGTTACGTTATGTTAGTCTCACTTATCCCCCATTTATTGACAATCAATGGGTCTGGATCGGGCTGTAAATGAACAGAATGAGAGCGGCTGGAAACGGTCAAGTGGAAACAACATCATTTGAACACATTGGGGAGGTGTGTGTGAATCCGAATGAATACAATTGCAAATCAGTCTTGTGTCCTTGTGAACTATCTTACAGAGGCTGAGCCTGATGTGTGATACTTGATGTCATCACACATTCCCTTTCGTATGCTACACAGTTATTGAATGTGTGGCTCACATGACAGAATCTGGTGTGATCTCAGCAGTGTCTACCTGTTGTGTGCTCGGACCAGTAACTCCCACATGTTTATTTACAGGGCGAAAGACACCAACAGCAGCTCCCATCCATTGCAGCTTCTGAAACCACCCACATCCACAGCGACACTTTCACTCCGGCACGTAGCCCAACAACCGAGCCCACATCCCACTCAGAGCCAGGTCAGTGCCCATGGGCTGCCTAGTAGGAGCAGTGTTTCCGATGGTGGTTATGGAACTCGCCTGTGACTTCAAATTCTCTGGTTCATTCCCAATCCTGGTCTTTCAGATCCACCTGTCCCTCTCCAGAGCATATACTATCCTCCTTCATCTTGCAGCTTCCTGCCTCCCAACACAGCAGCACCGACAGCCACTCCTGAGATAGACTTTACAGGGAACTCCAGTCTCGCAGGTAAGTTTATCATCTATCAGTCTGTCCTGCTGTTTATTACCAGCGAGTTAGCGGGTCAGACCCTAGTTCCCGGCATGGGGCGGTTACTCACAACACAACCTAGAAGACACCTCAGATCCCGGAGCTCATTTGCCAAATCAGTGTCCGTGGGCTGCTCGTTTGGGGCTGTTTCTGATGGTGACAGCTCACAAATTGAGGTCTCCTGTTGGACTTTGGGGATTTAGCTCAAACCTACAATCAGTTCTACAACTGACCTCACTACCTTGCAGGTCAATGGCAGTCGAGCAGGTGTACAGTCTTGTTTACATATCTGCAATGCAATTTAATAGACTTCATCTTGAGTGCTGTAGCTCAGTGATTAGAGAACTTGCATCACAAGCGAGAGGACCTGGGTTTTGATTCCTGCGCAGGGCCAAACTTTGGTCAAATTTCCTTACTCCAAAAGCCTCTATTTACCTAATATTCAGTAGGAATCCGGTTATTACTCGATTGGCGGATGACTTTTCTAGCAGGTAATGATCCCTTAAAAATAATAATAATAATAATTTGGGTCCTCAATCCAGTGGGACACTGCCGTGTGCAATTGGCTGCTGCGTTTCACTCACAAAATATAGTCAAGTACAGTATATTCTGTGAAGTGCATTGCGACATCTCGAATACATGATAAAGCACTATATCAAATGCACGGATTATTGCAACCAGAACCCTGTCTAGTTCTATCTTCCAACACCACCTCTCCTCTCAGCTCAATCTTTGCGGATGTGCCCTTGACTGGTTCGAATCCTACCTCTCGCACCGTCTCCAACGTGTCCCCATTAACGGCTTCTCCTTCAGCCGCCGCACAATCACGTGTGGCATCCCTCAGGGCTTTGTCTTTGGCCCCAGCTCGTGTCCCAAACACTGATTGTCCAGCACCTTGGGTCATCCTCCCAACATCCTGCCAACGCGATACAAATGTAGTTTTGTGGTTGTTGTTGTCCCTGGTGTCATTGGTGTAAATCTCCGCTGCACCTTCTCCAAGGGCCCTGACATAAAATGGAAGGCAAACTAGATGGACTTTGGGCTTTATTCGTCTCACATTTCTTATGTCCTTATAATTAAACAAGAGTTTTCTTACTGTTTGTATTTAATTCCAGGACAACGTGAAATCCTCTTTAGCTTCTCTCACACAGAGGAAGGCCACTGCTCTCAGAGCTGAAGTTAAACAGAAACAAAAGATTTCACAAGTGAAGGTAAGTTGTGTCGGGGCTGATGTCTGGGCTCTCAGTCGTGTGTCTCTCTTTACTGTGCGCAGTGTGATGTCTGACACTTCATTTTGCAGCAACAGGCGAACAGTCTGGAGAACCACGTCACGGCACAGTTTGCTAAAATGTGCCATAGCCTCACTGACAGAGAGCAGCGTGTAATCCGAGAGCTCAGAGAGCGAGAGGAGGAGATTTTACACCAAATGGAGAATAATCTGTGACAGATTCAGGACAAGTTAGATTCTACAAAACATAATCTGTCAGAGTTACAGAAACAGATGGAAAAAGACACACTCACCTTTCTGCAGGTAAAGAGATTAAATTATAATGGAGTTCAGTAACAGTTACACACAGTCTGGAGCAGAAAGTCAAAGTCTGACTGTTAAACAGCCCAGAGATTTTATTGATTATTTGGTATTTTCTGATGGCGACTCTGCTGCTGTCACTCAGTACAGAATTGAACCCACATCAGTCACTCCAGGCCTGCGGTGTCCCTGCAAAGCCAACATCCAGGACACGTCAGCTGTGGTTATCCTGGGATCAACATTTATTCATCTGTGGGAGAATTTATCATTTACCATCTATTACAGTGTATCCTCTTACTGTTCTATTACTGTTATCTACAGTTGAGTACAGATACATCTGTCTATCTGTCTATCTGTGACCAGGGCTCCCTCTGCTCCTCATCCTCCTCGACCTCTCTGCTGCCTTTGATATACCATAGACCACTCCATCCTCCTCACCGCCTCTCCTCTCACCTCAACTTTAAGGTCCCCTCAAGGATAGAATTCAAATCCTTGTCCTCACTTTCAAGGCCCTCCTCGGCCTTGTCCCCTCCTACATCTCTGACCTGTTGACCCACCACCAACCTGTCCGCTCCCTCCATTCAGCTGCTCCACTGAGACACACAGTGTGACACACACTGTACATTCAGAGACACACATACTCTCTCTCTGTCCCACACTCATATACACACGATGTCACACACTGAGACACACCCTCTCACACTCTCTCTCTCTCTCTCTCTCTAACTGCATTATGCACTGTAAACACAACCTTATACACTCTGTCGCACACACTAAACACACATGTGCTCTTTCTGTTTCACATACGCTGTACACACAGTCTGATACTCTGTCACACGCACACACTGTACACACTGAGATAAAGTGTCACACACACTACACACACGATGTCACAAACACTACACTGAGATACACACTATCACACATACTATACACACTGTCACACATACTATACACACTGTCACACACACTGAGACAGTGTCACACACACTGTCCACACTAAGAAAACACTGTCACACACTGTACAAACACTGAGACACACTGTCACACACACACACTGTGTACATTGAGACACACTGTCACACACACACTGTGTAGACTGAGCCACAGTCACACACACACTGTGTACATTGAGACACATTGTCACACACACACTGTGTAGACTGAGCCACAGTCACACACACACTGTGTACATTGAGACACACTGTCACACACACACTCTATCACATACGCAATGTACATATATACACACACACGTGTACACTCGCTGTGCACACACATACACTCTTGAACACATCCTCTCTCTCTGTGCACACACACACTCTTGTACTCTCTCTGTGCAAAAACACACTGTTGCACATTGTCTCTGTACACACACACATTGTTTTACACTTTCTCTCTCTGTGCACACACACTCTTGTTCAATCTCTCTGTGTGCACACAGACATTTTTATACACTCTCAGTGTATGAACCACACTCTTATACACACATTCTCTCTTTCTCTCTGTGCACACACACACACACTGGTACACAATCTCTCTCTCTGTGCACACACACACTCTCTCTGTGCACACAGTCTTGTACTCTCTCTGAACACACATACACACTCTCTACCACATACATAATGTACACACACACTCTTACAAACAATCTTGTACACTCTCTCTCTCTCTGCACACACTGACACACACTCTCTCTCTGCACACATTCTTGTACACACTCTCTCTCTGCACACATTCTCTCTACACACACACTTGTACACACTCTCTGCACACACACTGTTGTACATTCTCTCTCTCTGTACACACACAGTCTAACACAGACTCTCTCTCTGTGCACATACACTCTCTGCACACGTACTGTTGTACACTCTATCTGTCTGTGCACACACAACAGTCTTGTACAGACTCTCTCTCTCTCTATGTGCACACACATACACTCTGTGTGCACACACACTCTCTCTGTGCACACACACACTCTCTATCTCTCTGCACACACATTGTTGTACACTCTCTCTGTGCACACACAACAGTCTTGTACAGACTCTCTCTCTCTCTCTGCACACACACTGTTGTACTCTCTCTCTGTGCACACACTCTGTCTGCACACACACTGTCTGCACACACACTGTTGTACACTCTATCTCTCTGTGCACACACAACAGTCTTGTACAGACTCTCTCTTTCTGTGCACACGCACACACTCTCTCTGCACATACAAACTCTCTGTGCACACTCTCTATCTCTCTGCACACACACTGTTGTACACTGTATCTGTCTGTGCACACACAGCAGTCTTGTACATAATTTCTCTCTGTGCACACATTCTCTCTCTCTGCACACACACTCTCTATCTCTCACACCATGTCCTCTCTCTTGCACACACAACAGTCTTGTACAGACTCTCTCTCTCTCTCTGCACACACACGCACTCTCTCTCTGCGCACACACACTCTCTCTGCACACACACTCTCTCTGCACACACTCTGTTGTACTCTCTCTCTCTCTCTGCACACACACTGTTGTACTCTCTCTCTGTGCACACACTCTGTCTGCACACACACTCTGTCTGCACACACACTGTTGTACACTCTCTCTCTCTGTGCACACAACAGTCTTGTACAGACTCTCTCTCTGTGCACACACATACACACTCTGTGCACACACACGCTCTCTCTGTGCACATACACACTCTTTATCTCTCTGCACACACACTGTTATACACACACACTCTCTCTCTCTGTACACACACATAGATCAGATGAAGGAAATTTCTCAGAAAACGATGTGTTTTAACAAACCCGGAAATTAAGCAGTTGCTGTTTTTGCTGCGGAACTGAAGGTAACTGTGAGGAGTGACCAGACAGCAATGTGAGGAGTCACCAGACAGCAATGTGAGGAGTGACCAGGCCAGACGGCAATGTGAGGAGTGACCGGGCCAGACAGCAATGTGAGGAGTGACTGGGCCAGACAGCAATGTGAGGAGTGACCGGGCCAGACAGCAATGTGAGGAGTGACCGGGCCAGACAGCAATGTGAGAGTGACCGGGCCAGACAGCAGTGTGAGGAGTGACCAGGCCAGACAGCAATGTGAGGAGTGACCAGGCCAGACAGCATGAGGTTGACCGGCCAGACCAATGTGAGGAGTGACCGGCCAGACAGCAATGTGAGGAGTGACCGGGCCAGACAGCAATGTGAGGAGTGACCGGGCCAGACAGCAATGTGAGGAGTGACCAGGCCAGACAGCAATGTGAGGAGTGACCGGGCCAGACAGCAATGTGAGGAGTGACCGGGCCAGACAGCAATGTGAGGAGTGACCAGGCCAGACAGCAATGTGAGGAGTGACCGGGCCAGACAGCAATGTGAGGAGTGACCGGGCCAGACAGCAATGTGAGGAGTGACCGGGCCAGACAGCAATGTGAGGAGTGACCGGGCCAGACAGCAATGTGAGGAGTGACCGGGCCAGACAGCAATGTGAGGAGTGACCGGGCCAGACAGCAATGTGAGGAGTGACCGGGACAGACAGCAATGTGAGGAGTGACCGGGCCAGACAGCAATGTGAGGAGTGACCAGGCCAGACGGCAATGTGAGGAGTGACCGGGCCAGACGGCAATGTGAGGAGTGACCAGGCCAGACAGCAATGTGAGGAGCTGCTGTCAACATCAACACTGAACATCACAGGACTTTTCCCCACTTTATATTGTGGGGAATATTTGAGCTGCACTTTCCCTGTTTGTGGGGCTATAACCAGATTCCCACAGAAACCGAAACCTCTGGACATCGCCATTCCGGACACACGATTAATTTACTGTTAACAGTGAAGATTCTTCTCTTTCAGAACAAAGCCTCAACAGTCAGTGTCGAAAATTGTTATTTTACCCTTAAAATAACGCCTTAACTTTACTGCGATTCCAGTTACAGGATTCACTGGTTTCACTTTCACATGTGGTGATGTGGAGTTTAAATGTGAAATAAATGTTCTCTATTGTCAGGTTTGTGTCAGTACTAAAGCGGGAGCTCTGCAGTCAGTTTATTCCCAGTTTGTGGTTTAAACGCTGAGAATTGGAGGCAAGTGAGGAGGGAAGGGAATGGGAGCTCCTCTCTGACCTGCACCATGTTGGGGTGAATAAGGAGCGGCTGTGAGGAGGGGGAGGGGAGGGGCACATTACAGCAGTTACACATAACATGTTTCTTCCCCAAACCATCTCATGGAGACCCCCAGTGCGGGGCCAGGGGGGGCCTCACTGTCACAGTTAAAGATCCCACATCACTATTCCAACAGAGAAGGCAGTTTGTTCGCTGTGGGTGTAAATGCAAAGAACATGTTGTAAGATCACAGAGTTATTAATTATGTTTTATATTTTATTGATTATATTTGATCACAAATCTCTGTGTGTAATGATCTGATTTGCTGTGTTGTAACCAGTTCTGATCTCATTGTGAAGGTCCTCGAAGATGAGCTGCAAACACTGTATTCAGGTCCTGTGGCTTGTGCTTCCCCTCTCACTGACTGGTAAGGAAACACATTGAATCTGTTTGATTTCTGTTGGTGCTAAATTGCTGAAGATAAAGGTAAATGATGTGCACAATCTGGTTGCCGCCTTTCCTCCACAAAATACAGTCAGAGCGCTTTACAGTATATCCTATGAAGATTTTGAGACTTCTCAGCGATGTGATAATCATAGAATAATCAGAAAATCATAGAATTATACAGTACGAAAGGAGGCCATTCAGCCCAGCGGGCCAACTCTTTTAAAAGTGCTATCCAAATCAATCCCAATCCCTCGCTCTCTCCCCATAGCGCCGCAAACTTGTCCTTCCCAAATAATTATTTATAAGGTGCTATATCAAATGTAAGGATTATTATTGTTATCTCAGCGACGGAGTTTGTCTGAGTCAATGACTGAAAATCCTAACTGTATCCATTGTTTGTTATTAAGCAGAGAGATTCACAGTCAGTGGCCCGGCCCTCCCTGTCCCAGCCATTGCTGGTTCAGATGTTGTCCTGGACTGTAAGTGTTCCATAGACCTGCCACGAGAGGGTGTGGAGGTGAGATGGTTCAGGACAAGATACGACTCCCCTGTGCACTTATACAAGGAGGGACGACAGCAACTGGAAACACAGGATGAAGCCTACAGACACAGAACACAACTGTTTGTAGAGGAGTTTATCAACGGCGATGTGTCTCTCAGACTGGGAGATGTGCGGGTGTCAGATAACGGAGAGTACACATGTTTGGTTAGATACGCCCGATTGTATGAAGAGGCAGAGATAGAGTTGAAAGTTATAGGTCAGTAATGTTTATAATTCATTTTACTTCATGTAATCTGTGTGTACAAACATTCATTTATTTGTTAATGTTATGTTCAAAATGCAATACTTTATATAAACAAGAACAAGTTTTCATTGGTGTAAATGTATTCAGAATGTTGTGGCCTTCAGTAAAGTTACTGCTCTGTAATGTCCGGGTATTAATATTGTCTGATTCACGTCTCCTGTCTTCCAGGCCTTGGCAGTCAGCCTTGGATTCACGTTGATGGGCAGCACAGTGATGGTGTGAGGCTGCGGTGTGAATCCAGTGGATGGTTCCCAGCACCAGAGGTTCTGTGGTTTGATGATCAGGGAAACAACTTAACAACACTCAGTAACTGGACGGTCAGAGAGGATTCTAAAGGTCTCTTCAGTGTTAAAGGCCAAATAGAAATAATCTATTCAACCAACAAGATCAGGTGTCTGATTCACAATGAAGAAAATGAACAAGAAGGAAAACTCCAAATCTCAGGTCAGTAAATACACTGAATTATTAACAATAGTCTGATAGATATGATGCAGATTTGGAGTTCTACAGAATTGGGGCAGAAATATGGAGTTAACCGATTACAGAGATAGGGAGAAGCAGGACCATGGAGGGCTTTGGAGGCAGTGAATCTTCTTATTACAAACTGAAATGACCGCAGTACTCCAGCTCACCCACCCTTCCTGCTAACCTACTTAAGCTGCTGATTACATTGTGAATGAATCAATACTTCATAACTCACAGCCAACATTGCTTCAGAAAAGGCAAATGTTGCTGATCCACCTCACAGTGAAGGGAAGACTCCAAGTTAAGAGCTGAGAAGCTACAGGACAACAACAACAAATGAAATGGGGGCAAATAAAGCTATTTGTGTTTGACATCCAATTTGACATCCATTTGTGTTTGACATCTTCCTCGGTAGCAAAAACAGTAGAGCGGGTTATTTTTTAGAAGGGGAGAGATTGGAATGTGTCAGTGTCCAGAGGGACTCGGGTGTCCTTGTACACCAGTCACAGAAAGTCAGTCTGCAGGTGCAGCAGCAATTAGGAAGGGGAACGGTGTGTTAGCATTCAGTATGAAAGGATTAGAGTATAAGAGTAGGGAAGTGTTGCTGCCACTGTATAGGGCTCTGGTGAGACCACACCTGGAATACTGGGGGCAGTTTTGGTCTTCTCATTTAAGGGAGGATGTACTTGCCTCGGAGGGGTGCAGCGTAGATTTACTGGGTTAGTACCAGGGATGAAGGGGATGAGTTACGAGGAGAGGCTGAACAATTTGGGCCTCTATTCTGTGGAATATAGAAGAATTAGAGGGGATCTTACAGAAACCTATAAGATCATCAAAGGGCAGATAGAGTAGATAGTGGGAGATTGTGTCCCCGGTTGGAGAAACTAAAACCAGGGTCACAACCTTAAAATCAGAGGCAGCCCTTTCGCACTGAGTTGAGGAAGAACTTCGTCACTCAAAGGGCAGTGAATGTATGGAACTCACTGTCTCAAAGGCCTGTTGACGCTCAGTCCTTGAACATATTCAAGACTGAGATGGATAGATTTCTTCTTGCAAAAGGTATTAAGGGATATGGGGATAAGGCAGCGTCAGGTTATTATGTGGAGTTAGATTAGCAGATCAGCCATGATTGAATGGCAGGGCAGGCTCGAAGGGCCGATTGGCCTCCTCCTGCTCCTACATGTTATGTTATGACATCAGAATAGATGTTTAAATGTCTATTTACATTCCTTGACAGACGAGTTCTTTCCCAAAGTGCCAGTGGGTTTGGTGGTTTCCGCACTGCTCTTAGGACTTGCCATATTGGTGCTGAGTGTTCTTGTCCCCTACAGTGTAAAACAGCGCCGAGAGATCAAAGGTACGTTCCCATCAGTAACATCTCCCATCACAACACTGTTACTGTTTGTGTAAGAATGTGCAAGTTCTATAAAACAATTGGTCCCTCCCTTCACTCAGTGACCCCCGGCCTGTTTCATGTCACCGCCTGATCCTCCCTCCCCACCATCAGCAGCTCAGGCTTTCAGCCTCTCTGCCCCCACTCTCTGCAACTCAAGCCAAGAATCCTTCCGATTCGCCCCCTCCCTCCGCCCCCTCCATCACCTCTTTCAAGGCCTGTCCCATGACCTTCCTCATTCTGCATTTTCAGTTAATTTTACCCTCTCACCCGTTCCCCCCCACCCCAACCCCAGCTCAGACCCCAGCTCAGACCCCAGCTCAGCCCCCAGCTCAGACCCCAGCTCAGATCCCAGCTCAGACCCCAGCTCAGACCCCAGCTCAGATCCCAGCTCAGATCCCAGCTCAGATCCCAGCTCAGACTCCAGCTCAGACCCCGGCTCAGACCCCAGCTCAGACCTCAGTTCAGACCCCAGCTCAGATCCCAGCTCAGACCCCTTCTCAGATCCCAGCTCAGACCCCAGGTCAGCCCCCAGCTCAGATCCCAGCTCAGATCCCAGCTCAGACCCCAGTCAGCATTCTGAGGGCTTTGGGATATCTCCCGCTGTGGAAGGTGCTGTGTAAATGTAAATGTTATTGTAATTCAAACCTCCTGTAATTGTGTTGAGCTGCACTTTGTGTAGTTTCTAACTGTTAATGTTGTAAACATGTAGACTGAGCATTAAACAATACTGGATTCAGGAGCGGTTTCTAACAGTTTTGTTTTGTATCCTCCAGATCTTGAGAAGAGAGTGGGTAAGTCATCAAAATAAAATAACGATTTCACGTTGTGATTAACCTCATTCACAAGCTTCACACAAAGCAGACATAGTTCATAGAATCATAGAATTGAACAGCACAAAAAAGAGGGCATTCGGCCCATAGAGTCTGTGTCGGCTCTTTGAAAAGAGCAATGTAATGTCAGTCCCACTCTCCAGCCCTTTCCCCATAACCTGCAAACCCGTCCTCCTCAAATATCATCCATCGCGTTTTTAAAAGCTGTTATCGTATCGGCCTCGACTGCCATCTCAGGCAATGCATTCCAGATTCGAACAACTCGCTGCGTGAAAACATTTCTTCTCACCTCCCCTCGGCTTCTTTTAGAGACTATTTTAAATCTGTGAACTCGAGTCACCGACACCCACCAGTGGGAACAGTTTTTCCCTTTCTAACCTATCAAATCCCCTCATGATATTGAAGACCTCTATTAGGTCCTCGTAACCTTCTCTGCTCCAATGAGAATAATCCTAACCTCTCCAGCCTTTCCTCATAATCAAGGTCCCTCATTCCTGGTACCATCCTCGTAAATCTCCTCTGCACTCTTTCCAATGCCTTAACATCCTTCCTATAGTGCGGTGCCCAGAACTGGGCGCAGTATTCTAACTGAGGCCTAACCAGTGTTTATATAGGTTAATCATAACCTTCTGACTCGTGTACTCTATGCCCCTATTTATAAAGCCTAGTATCCCATATGCCCTTTTTACAGCCTTATCTCCCTGTCCTGCTACCTTCAAGGATTCATTTACTTGCACCCCCCGGTCTATCTGTTCATTTATCCCCTTAAGATTGTATGACCAGCCTATATGGCCTCCCCTCATTCTTTCCACCAAAATGCAATACCTCACATTTCTCCACATTAAAATTCATCTGCCATGTGTCGCCCATTTTACCATTCTGTCTGTGTCTTCCTGCAGTTGGCTCCTATCCTTCTCACTGTTTACCTAACTTTGTGTCGTCCGCAAACTTGGAAATGGTGCTTGCTATACCCAAGTCCAGATCACTTATGTTATAGTTTGCCAACAAAATACACAGTCACTACACTCTCCAGTAAATCCTGCGAAATGCTTTTGAGGAGCCAAATCTATTTCAAGGATTATTATTATAGAATAACAACAACTTGCACTTGTATAGTGCCCTCCACGCAGGATGGCACCTCAGATCGCTGAACAGAGACAGAGCGTGATCCTGAGCCGGGCCGGGGGGGGAGTTGGTGGGAGCTGACTATAAGCACAGTCGAAAAGAAAGGTTTTCAGGTGGGACTTGAAAAGGGGGAGAGAGAGGACAAGGCGGAGGGTTTGAGGGAGAGTGTTCCAGAGTTTTGGGGCGTAGTGGCTGAACGCACGATTTCCAATGGTGGAGCGGAGGGCAGTAGACAGGGAAGTAGACAGGTGTATGAGGGATAGAGACTTGAAGGGGTTAATGATAGGGCGGGGCAGCTGTTGTTAACACTTTGCTCTGAGAGCCCATATAGACTCGATGGTGAATGGCCTCCTTCTGGGCTGTAAATTTCAATGATTCTATTCCATGAATTATTACAGAGTGTTTAACTCCAAACATTGGTCTGTTTCACAGCTTCAACTTTCCCTTTTCTTCCCTCAGACAACATTGGTTTGTGAACACACACACATTGAGGGGTCAACGAGTGAGGGAGTGTGAGAGGGAGGGAGGGAGTGTGAGAGGGAGGCAGAGAAGGAAGGAGTGAGTTAGGGAGGGAAGGAAATGAGTGATGGGGGGAGGGAGTGAGAAGGGGGAGGGAGAGATAGAGAGAGGGATGGAGGAAGGGAGGGAGGAGGAGGTAAAGAGAGAGGGCAGGATGGAAAGGAGGAGGGAGAGAGAGAGAGGAGGAAGCAGTGAGAGGGGAAAGGAATAAGTGAGAGTGGGAGGGAGTGAGTGAAAGAGGGAGCGAGAGGGAGGGAGAGGAAGGGAGGGAGGAGGAGGTAATGAGAGAAGGCGGGAGGGAAAGGAGGAGGGAATGAGAGAGGGAGGGAGGGAGGAAGTGAGAGATTGAGGGAGTGAGAGAGGGAGAGCGAGAGGGAGAAAATGCGAGAGAGAGGTAGGGAGTGAGAGAGAGAGGGGAAGTGACTGAGAGATGGAGGGAATGAGTTAAAGAGAGTGAGGGAGAGAAAGAGGGAGGGAGGGAAAGTGATGAGGTTTGGAGCTGCCAAACGTCTGATCACTTGTTTCTTGTTGGTTCCAGAGTTGAAAAGGATTCGTGAGTCTGCAGGTAAGAGTCTGAGTGACCGAGCAAACAACATCCAACACACTGACCCACCCCACACACTCGATCACATCACCACCACAACACACAGACCCTCACCCCCCCGCGCATCCCACCCCCCCGCGCATTCCGCCACCCACGCATCCCCCCCAAACATCCCCCCCCACGCATCCCCCCCACACGCATACCGCCCCCTCATGCATCCTTCACCACACGCATCCCCCCCCAGCATCCACACCCCACACGCATTCCCCCCCCACCCCGCGCATCCCCACCGCTGCATGCATCCCACACCCGCGCGCACCCCCCAACCGTGCGCACACCCCCGCGCGCATCTCCCGCCCCCGCGTGCATCTCCACCCCCCACCCCCGTGTGCATTCCCCCCCCGTGTGCATACCCCCCCACGCGCATCTCCCCCCACCCGCGTGTATCCCCCACCCGCGTGTATCCCCCACTCACGCGCTTCCCCCCCGCGCGCTTCCCCAACCACGCGCATCCCCCTCGCGCATCCCCCCTCGCGCATCCCCCCCACGTGCATCCCTTCCCCACACGCACCCTCACGAACTCACCCCTCACATCCACCTTCACGACCCCCCCGCACACGCACTCTCACAACCCCCCGCACACGTACCCTCACGACCCCCCCCACTCACACCCTCACGACCCCCCCCACTCGCACCCTCACGACCACCCCCACTCGCACCCTCACGACCCCCCCCACTCGCACCCTCACAACCCCCCCCACTCGGACCCTCACGACCCCCCCACCGCACACTAAAGAAACCACCACGCACATCCTCACGACACCCCCCACACGCACCCTCACACCACCCCACACACGCACCCTCACGATCCCTCCCCCCACTCGCATCCTCACGACACCCCCCACACGCACACTCACGACCCTCCCACATGCACCCTCACGACCCCACCCCTCACGCAACCTCACGACCCCACCCGCAGGCACCCTCACGACCCTCCCACATGCACCCTCACGACCCCACCCCTCACGCAACCTCACGACCCCACCCGCAGGCACCCTCACGACCCCCCCACATGCACCCTCACAACCCCCCCACACGCAACCTCACAATGCCCGCCCCACACACGCACTCTCACGATCCCCACCACACACGCACCCTCACGACCCCCCCCACACACACCCACACCCTCACGAACCCGCCCACACACCCACACCCTCACAATCCCCCCCACACATGCACACCCTCCCATTCCCCCCCACACACATCCTCACGTCCCCCCTCACACACCCTCATGCCCCCCTCACACACCCTCACAACCCCCCACACACACCCACACATTCCCCCCCACACGAATCCCTCCCCCACAGACACACAGACTCTCAGCCTTTTTGCGGATTCTGTTCCCAGGAGATGTCGATGTTTTACACAAAGGCTTCTCTCCCGGTGACGACGCTGAAGATCATCTTATTTATGATTGTAAATGTATACGACAATAATGGTCTGATTCTCCCTCCAGTTACAGTCACTCTGGATCCTGACACAGCCCATCGTCAGCTCATCCTGTCTGAGGACCTGACCAGTGTGAGACACGGAGACGAAGAGCAGCCGCTCCCTGACTCCCCGAAGAGGTTTAGTAACTATCCCATTGTCCTGGGATCTGAGGGCTTCACATCGGGGAGACATTACTGGGAGGTGCAGGTGGGCAACAAGAGAGAGTGGATTGTGGGATTGGCCGCAGAGTCTGTCAACAGGAAACAACCAATCACTTGGTCACCACAGGGTGGGGTCTGGGGGGTGTGGCTGAGGGCTGGGGTCTATGATGCTCTGACGTCACCCCCCACCCGCCTGCCCCTGACAGTGAGACCCGGGAAGGTCGGGGTTTACATGGACTATGAGGGGGGACAGGTGTCATTTTACAACGCTCACAACATGGCTCATCTCCACACTTTCACCCAAACTTTCACTGAGAAACTTTATCCTCTGTTCAGTCCCAGGTTTGGTTCTGAGCCTCTGACAATCTGTCGGTGACAGTTAATGAGGAGGAAAAATTGTCCATTATAATGAGGAGCAAAAACCCTCAGCCATTAACTTCATACAATGGCGGTGAAAATATTCTTGGGTGTGGGGGGGAAGGGTGTGCACTTTAAAATGGGCATCACCCCGACCATCACCCTACACACACCCTCACATATACACCCCACCCTCACATCCCAACACAAACACACGCTCACATTCCGCCTGCACCCCCCCCCCACCCTACCACACCCTCACATCCTCCTCCACACACACCTTCACACCCCGCCCCCACACACAACCTACCATCCCCCCACCACACACCCTCACATCCCCCCCCACACACCCTCACATCCCCCCCACACACACCCTCACATCCCCACTTCACACACACACTCACATCCCCACATGCACATCACCCTCAGACTCACCCTCACATTTCCCCCCACACACACATCCCCCTCCACACACACACACATCCCCCCACGCACACCCTCAAATCCCCCCACACACACCCTCACATCCCCCCTCACACCCTCGCATCCCCCCACACACCCTAACACCCCTCCCCCCCCCCCCCCCCCCCACACACCCCCTCACATCTGCGTTGAGAGAATCTGACTTGCCATCCAGTGTGTGACTCACACGCTCTGAGACAGGGATATATATCGCTGATATCTTTCTCTCCAGCAATGCCCAGTCTCACAGTCGGGGCTGTGCTCAGAATCTCACTGAAATCTCCCAAATCACTTTTATATCTATAAACAGGTGCCGTGTTGTTCCCCAGTGAGCAGCCGCGTCTCACTGTGTATAAATAAGGTGTGTTTTCAGTGACAGTTTTTATAATCTGTCACATTTCTCTCTCACTCACTGTAACAGTCACCCAAGAAGTGAGATCTTTAACCCTCACTAAACCGAAGTCGTGTCTGTGTCTGTTCAACTGGATATTAATATCCAAAATATTGTCGTTCACTTACAAAATACTCGATAAATTTACAATAAATTTGTTTTGTTATTATTTTATGTCCAATGATTGAACACAATCTGCACACACTCCTCACCCCGATAAACACACCCCTAACCCTCACCCCCTGATACCCACCCCTAACCCTCACCCCCTGATACACACACCTTAACCCTCACCCCCTGACACACACCCCTAACCCTCACCCCCTGATACCAAGAACAACAAATTACATTTTCGCAGCGCATTTCACATTAGGACATCTTAAGGGGCTGTGATGTTAGGAATGCCAACCCGAGCTGGTGGTTGGGATCAGGAGGGGTGGAGGGGGGGGAGGGTAGACGTAAGAGGGTGATCGAAAGAATGGTCAAAGAGGAGTGTCTTGAGATGGGCCTTGAAGGCGGCAACGGAGGGGGCGATGTGGAGGGACTGAGGGATGGGGGCAGAGAGGCTGAAGCCCGCTCGCCAATGGTGGGGTGGACAAGATGGGGGACGTGGAGCAGGCCGGAGATGCTGAGCGGGGGGAGAGGACAGGTTGGTGGGGTTAAGTGGTCACAGTGGTAGAGAGGAGCAAAGCCATGGTGGGCTTTGAAGTTGAGCACCAGGATGTTGAACTGTATTGTCTGAGTGATGGGAAGCCAGTGGAGCCGGGCGAGGATGGGGGTGATCGGGTCACGGAGCCTGGTTCGGGAGGCTGACAAGGAGGGAGATTCTGCAGTCGAGCCTTGAGATGCCAAATGTGTGTATGAGGGTTTTGGTGGCCTGACGGGTGAGGTAGTGGTGGAGTCGAGCAATGTTGCAGAGGTGGGGGAAAGGCAGAGCGGGTCATGGTATGTATATGGTGGAGAAAAGACAGTTGAGTGTCGAACAAGACACACCGTGTCCTGACTGGGGCTGGAAGTGAAACTGTTAGGAAGACATTTTGGAGATGGTGTGAGAGATAAGTCCCGAACAATTCAAGCGGAGAACCTTTAATTTTGAGGGGAGCGGAGAGGTGGTGGAGGAGGATGGAGTGGTCCATGGTATTGAAGGCAGCGGAGAGGTCGAGGAGGACAAGGAGCCAGAGGGAGCCCTGGTCGCAGATGAACAAAATGTCCTTTGTCACCTTGACCAGAGCAGTTTTTGTGCTGATAACAGCTCAGAAACCCAATTGGAGGGGATCGTGAAGGAAGTGGTAGGAGAGGAATGAACGAAGCTGGGAAGCAATGACTCTTTCAAGGACCTTGGAAAGAAAAGGGAGGTTGGAGATGGGCCGGTAGTTACAAAGTAGGAATGGGTCCAGGGAAGATTTGTTCAGAATTGGGATGAATCTAGCTGCTTTTAGGAGGATTGGAACGGTGCTAAATGATAGGGAGCGATTGATGATGTCGGAGTGCAGAGGAGTGAGGAGGTGGAACTGGGAGGTAAGAAGAAGTATGGGGAATGGGGTCAAGGGAGCAGGTGGTGTGTTTCATGCTGGTTATGGTGGTGATGAGAGAGGAGGGGGAGACAGGTTCAAAAAGGTGAAGGGAGGTTATGGGTAGGGGTTAGAGTGTGGGGGGGAGAAGGGGAGGGAGTGGCGGTTGGGAGGGTGGAGGCAACTGAACAGATCTTCTGGATTTTGGACTTGAGGAAATCCAGCATCTCCTCACAGTCAGAACTTGAGGAGAGAATGGGTGAGGCGTGGGAGGGTGGATGGAGGAATTGGTGTTTGAGAATAGGAGGCTGGGGTCTTCCTTCTCGTCCAAGATTATCTTGGAGTAGAAGGACCATTTGGTGGAGGCGAGGGTGGAGCGGTACATTTGTGAGAGATGGGAGGGATGGAGGGTGGGCTTGAGGAGGGGTGTGATAACAGCGGGTTTCAGGGGGTGGTTGAAATGGCGTCTCCGTGCCTGAAACTGCTGAACCTTCGCCTCACTGGTCACTCACTACCACACGTTCATCCACCCGTGGCCTCAGTGGTCACTCACCACCACACGTTCATCCACCCGTGGCCTCAGTCGTCACTCACCACCATTCGTTCATCCCCCCGTGGCCGCAGTGGTCTCTCACATCTGTTGAACAGATGGGAGATTTGAAATTTCTTGCCCCGCCAGTGCCCGCCCACGGACAACCTCGTCCGGCTTTCATCGGCCAAACCTTCGACCCTCCCCACTCACATCTTCCGCTGTTTACCGTGGTTTCCCGAGGCCCTGCCATTCACTGACTCATGAGCACGAGCACCATGTGTTGTGACCTTTGGAAGGACTATCTGTGGTCCCCCTCAGGACTCAGGACTTTCCCCTCCCAGCTCCCCTTAAACAGATGATGGTAATAGATTGGGGGGGCAGTGCGGGGCTGAGCCCCTCTAACTCTCATCACCCGCTGTCTAAGCACAACTACAGGTCAAACAAACTTCACTTGTTTTCTCTTATTAATAATAATCAATCCTTGCTTTTCCCTTTGTGAGTGCTTTTAATGACTATATTCATTTTAATACCTTTCATCTGTTTATTTAATTAAACAATGAAACATTAGATATGATTATTAATAATGCATTTGATATAGCGCCTGATAACGTCTTTGAGACGTCTCAAAGCTCTTCAGAGAATATACTGTAAAGTTGATTGCATATATACTTTCAGCCGCCAATGGCGTACAGCAGTGTCCCACAAACAGTTGGGTTTCAAATTATTTCATTATTATTGAAATAATTTTGTTTCAATCCTAAACAGCTCAGTTTGTGTATGAAAAATAAAATATTTTAAGCTCCTTAAACAATATTAAATTCTAATTTATAATAATAACGAGCTGTGCCCATTACAGCTTTGTTTGCAACCAAAGGATCCAATATGGAATGGAGATTGCAGTGATAGCATTGACAAACCGTTTAACATACCACAAGCACTGTGTGTACACTTTAAGCAAAACTGCCACACATGTGCGACGGGTCATAGCTCATGAATGCCATACATGTGCGAGGGTCATAGCTCATGAACGAAAGAAGATCGTATCCAAGCTATGCCAACCAAAGCACTTTACTGTGTGATCCAACAGGTCTTCGAGTTGTTGCAAGACTTCTGTGTTATTTGCAGTCCCCCCCTGAGGGGGACCACAGATAGTCCTTCCAAAGGTCACAACACATGGTGCTCGTGCTCATGAGTCAGTGAATGGCAGGGCCTCGGGAAACGGGAAACCACGGTAAACAGCGGAAGATGTGAGTGGGGAGGGTCGAAGGTTTGGCCGATGAAAGCCGGGCGAGGTTGTCCGTGGGCGGGCACTGGCGGGGCAAGAAATTTCAAATCTCCCATCTGTTCAACAGATGTGAGAGACCACTGAGGCCACAGGTGGATGAACGAATGGTGGTGAGTGACGACTGAGGCCACGGGTGGATGAACGTGTGGTGGTGAGTGACCACTGAGGCCACGGGTGGATGAACGAGTGGTGGAGAGTGACCACTGAGGCCACGGGTGGATGAACGAGTGATGGTGAATGACCAGTGAGGCGAAGGTTCAGCAGTTTCAGGCGCGGAGACGCCATTTCAAAATCCCCATCAAACTCATTGCCGGACGTCACTTCTGAGCTCAATTTTCAAATCCATCCGTGTAAATCCCCCTGAAATCCGCTGTTATCACACCCCTCCTCAAGCCCACCCTCCATCCCTCCCATCTCTCACAAATGTACCACAATGTACAGGGTTTGAGATCATACCTTTCTGTGTTGAAGTCCAACTCTGCTGTTCTTTGTTCTTCAGTTTCGTTTAATTCGCCTTCTCTCTTTTCATAGCATTTTTATTTGTCCTTGAAAGGCTTGATCTTCGCTTCCGCATCTTTTAAGATTAAGAAAATTATTGGGAGGACTCCTGTTGGGAGGAATGAGTGAGAAGACTCAGTGGGAGGAGTCCTTGTTCAGAGGACTCCTGTGGGAGGACTTGTGTTTGGGAGGACTCCTTGTTGGGAGGACTCCTTTTGCCACTTTATTGCAGAATATAGAATGGTGTGTGATTTTGTTGCAGAATACTGTGCATACCCCATATTTTGGTGCTTAAGCTCATCAACAATAGGAGATCCCCGAAAAAAATATGCCCATGACACTCCACTTTTTCCAATGAGGTATAAATCATGTTAATCGGTTATTGTGTTTTTAGCAGACAAACAAACAGACCTTTTTTCTATATTAGTTCAGATAATAATCCTTACATTTGATTTAGCACTTCATCACAGCTTTGAGGCGTCTCAAAGTGCTTCACAGGATATAATGTAAAGTGAATTGACTGAAAAATAAAATATTTTAAACTCCCGCAGTAACACTTTATTACAGACAGAGAAATAGATTCACCTTTTCCTCGTTTCTCCTGATGGATGTTGTGGTGTAATTTGAGGAATAGAATCATTTGCTGAAAGTTACTGTGGTTTAAAATGACAGTGAAGCCACACACAGCGTTAAATACATAAACCTGCAGTACCGCGTTACTGCCAACAGATGGTGGTGTTGCACTGGGAAACTTCACCCCAATGTTCACAGTAAAACAACAATAATAATCATAATAATAATATTTGAGAAGTGCCTTTTCATATCAGGAGAACATCTCAAAGCGCTTCACAGGATTCACTGTAAACATATGAGCTGAGAAGTTACAGGACATAGTTACACAGTGAACCTCACATCAGTATAATTGCTGACGTCACACCTGAACCCGAGTAAATTCACCTTTTCCTCGTGTCTCCTGATGGATGTTGTGATGCGATTTGAGGAACAGAGTCATTTGCTGAGGCTTAAAACGACAGTGAGGCCGAGCGTATACAGTGGAAGCCACTTAAGACGGACACGCCAGGGCCGGGCATTTTGTCCGAATTAAGAGGGGCCCTGAAGTTAACTGGTTTCAATGCATTAAATCTCACCCAGTTTTGTTCATCCAATTACTGCAGCAACAAACTACATTTGTACAGCGGCTTTCACGTCAGGAGGAAATTGAACCTATTTTATTGAAAACTTCTCTCAAGTCGGACTGCACAAGATCAGTGCGGCGTCTCTCTCTCTCTGCTGCTCGCAACGATGTCATGAAGTGCACTCTAACACTTGTCATAGACTCCGCTCTTTAGTACAAAGCTTTCTGCCTCTCGCAGGCCAGTCAGAGCTGTGCCGGCCATCATGGTTGGGGCCTCGTTCTCCTCAGAGTTGCTGCCACTGTCATTCACGACTAGCGGCCGCTCGGCGACCACAGCTTCAGCCACGATGGCCTCCTGGTCCTGGGGATCACGGTAGAGTAGATCAGCATCAATGTCCAGGAACTGGTCAGTGATCTGCCTCTCGCCCTCGGCCTCTGCGCTTGTCCTCCCCTCAGCCTCAGTGCAGGGAGCAGCGTCACCAGTCACAAACCCGGCCTTTGTGAAGCAGTCGGACATGATCACAGGCTTCCTGCTCTCCCAGGCAATGGCAACCATGCCGATGGCATCCAGAGGCTGATGTGTCTCACCACCTCTCCCCCCGTGTCATGGGGACTGATCACGCTGCCATCGATGGCGTCCAGGAGGCACTTTCATAGCTCCTTGCAGTAGGAGAGCTTCAGGTTTCGGATGATCCCTTGACCCATGGGCTGGATCAGAGTGGTGTCCGGGGGGATCATCTCCAGGCAGATGTTCTCGAGGGTTGGAATGGGCAGGTGACGTGGTGCGCTGTCCACAAAAACAAGTATCTTACGCCCCTGCTCGACCAGCTCTGTGTCCCACTGTGTCAGCCACTCCTTAAAGATCCCTCTCATCATCCACACCATCTTGTTGGCCTTATAGGTGATGGGTAGAACAGTGAGATCGACCCCCTTCATACAGTGAGGGCACTGGCTCTTCCCGATGACCAGCGGTTTGCGCCGGTCGCTGCCGGTCATGTTAGCACAGGGCATCAGTGCGATGCTCTCCATTGCCCTCTTCACACGGCTCAGCGCCGTCCGGTGGAAATACAATCAGCCGTCTGTCCCTGGACGTTAGTACAGCACTGTTTCCTCTGCGTTGTAGATGTCATCGGCGGCGTAGAATGAGAGCAGCACACTGCTGGTGTCAGCGCCCTCTGGGGCAGTGCTCTTGAGCTCTCCGGGAAGCAGCCTGTACATGATGTTGTTAAGTGCCTTCCAGCGGCTAAACCAGCCGTCAGTCACCGTGAAGCCCGGCTTCCCGAGGTCACGCGCCAGGCTCTCTGCTTTGGCTTTGAGGATGGGCCCATTGAGCATTTGCCCCTCAGTGGACGCCCTTTGGAACCACAGGAGAGTGTGCTCCACCTTGCGATCTTTGCCTTTGCGATCCCTCTTCTTATGCAGACCAACATCGCCCTCGGCTGAGGAGGCCGCTGTGTGGCGCAGCTTCATCTCACTGGCGATGCTGTCACCCAGTGTCGACTTCTTGACCCCAAGTCTTCTTGCCAGTTCTCGTAGCGGAGTCCCTCATGGCTCCATCTTGACTCTGTCTAACACTTCTGTCTTCTCCAAGAGCGTCCGAGACATTTTCTTCGACATGGCGGCTGTTTATCACGTGCTGTGAAAGGGTGACATGAGTTAATGATAAAAANTAATAATCTGTGTATTTGCTACAGCGCCTGATCACAGTGTTGAGATGTCTCAAAGCACTTCACAGGCAGTGAAGGCGGTGGATAGTGAAAGCTGTGTTAGAGAAAGAGCAACAATTTGGCGGGTGATGTGAATAGAGGAGCTGGCGGGGGAGGGTTTGGGGGAAAACGACTGTCAAGTATGAGTGATGAGAAGTAATAATAATATTTCTTGCATTTGATACAGTGCCTTATCATGTCTTTGAGACGTTTCAAAGGGCTTCACAGTATAAACTGTGAAGTCAATTGACTGTGTGTTTTGTGGGCAGAGTATGACAGCCAATTGCATACAACAGTGACCCACAAACACTCTTGGATTGAGTGACCAAATTATTTCTTTTTTAATTCAGTTGGGAAGGATGTGGATGAGGGAAGTGAGAGAAGGGGGTAGGGGTTACCTTTTGGAGGCAGGGGAGGCAGGCCTTGGGGTGCGCTGATGATGGGGCAGTCGGGGTGGCTGCTCTGGGACAATCATTGACAAGTGTTGCTGTGCTCCGGGTGGAGGAGGCCCAGGGCTGGAGCAGAGGGAAGTCTGTGGAAGGGCCCCGGATAGAGAGCAGACGAGGAGGGTGACAGGAGACAAGAACTGAATGTAATAATAATTCTTGCATTTGATATAGCACTTTAACACATCTTTCAGATGTCCAAAGGGCTTCACACAATATTGTGTAAAGTGAATTGACTGTGTATTTTGTGGGCAAAACGTGGCAACCAATTGCACACAGAGGTGTCCCACAGTCATGGATTCAGTGACCAAATTCTTTTTTGAGGGACTATTCCCCCAGAATGCGCCTAAACCTGGTTCCTATTGACTGTTTGGTAACCAGAGGTGTGTGCAGTGAGGGAAGTGGCCTCAGGTTTCTCCCCACTCGGGTATCCAACACGTGATCGACAAGAGCTCAATCTGATATGTACTGTAGAGACAGAGAGAGAGAATAATAGTAACAATAATCCTTACATTTGGTATAGCGACTTAACACTTATTCAACACATCTCAAAGGGCTTCACAGGATACACTCTAAAGCGCGGCCGCCATTGTGTGCGGTTATATCCCGCGGTGACGCTGTGTCACCAACGGGTGGCGCTGCAGCCACTCCGCACTGTCAGTGATACACCGCCACCATCACAGAGATAGGGCGCTTTCACCCGCGCAGTGCATTGTGGCTCCCGGGCACCGCCATTGCTGCTGTTCAGGTCAATGTCAGAAACACTGTGTGTATCTCTGTGAGTGTATCTCTGTGTTTGTGTGTGTGTCTGTGAGTGTGTGTGTATCTCTGTGGGTATATGTGCATAAGTGTGTGTGAGTGAGGCTGTGAATGTGTGTCTGTGTGAGTGAGTCTGTGTGAGTGAGTCTGTGTGTGTGTGTGTCTCTGTGTGTCTCTGTGTGTGTGAGTGTATGTGTGTGTTGGGGGTTGTGACCCTGAGAGAGAGGAGGTGGTGACCCCCTGTAATCCACAGTCAGGACACTGATGAGCTTTGTGAGCAAAGCTGTTGTTTTGAGGCCTTCACACGGAGCGCGGAGTGGAAACTGCCATTCAGCCCTTCGCGCTGCGCTGTGTCGTTCCCGCAGTTTATATTAAAGAAAACATTAATAATTGATTGTACAACAATCTAATCTGTGATATTTCTTTATGTTTAATTGCTAATCATTGAAGTGAAAAATTATAGTTAAGCAGTAAAATGTACCTCTCAATAACATCAATCAACTCCTCGCACTTTTATCCAAAATGTGTTTAGTTAAAAGCCCACAATTTAGGGCAAATATTTCTACAATGTTCTATTGGCCCCAACCATCACCGTACTTGAGAGTATCCAAACCAATCTGAGGATCCCACACATCCCCTCTGCACATAGAAACCCCAGAGATAGATTGTTGGAATGCAGACTCTCTCCCTGGAGGGACACCTCATTTGGGAAAGTATCAGATAGTGTGTTGAGGTCCCACCCGAAGCGAAGGGGAGAGGTGACTGTAAGCACAATCAAAAAGGATTGCCTTTAGGTGGGATTTGAAATTGAGTGAGAGGGCAAGGAAGAGGGATTGGGGGGATAGAGTTCCAGAGCTTCAGGGCATTCTGGAGGAAGAAAGTAGATTTGGGTGTCATCCGCATATATGTGGAAGTCGACCCCATATCTGAGACGGAACGTGTAAGTGATAAAAGAAAGGGGCCAATAATGGAGCCGTGCAGTACCCCACAGGTGAGGAGAACCCGTTTCCAGAGGGAGATTTTTGGCAGATTCTTTGTCAAGTAGGACTCAACAACAACAACTTG
Organism: Callorhinchus milii; assembly: GCF_018977255.1. NCBI lineage: Eukaryota > Metazoa > Chordata > Chondrichthyes > Chimaeriformes > Callorhinchidae > Callorhinchus > Callorhinchus milii. The sequence continues at coordinate 754,387 of NW_024704771.1, forward strand.
AACTTATATAGCGCCCTCCACACCGGACGGCGTCTCAGAGCACTACAAAGAAACGGATCCCGGTGTTGAGTCGGGGGGAGGGGAAGGAAGGTGACCAAAGGCGTGGTCGAAAAGAAAAGTCTTCAGCCGAGACCTGAAAATAGGAAGAGAGGGGTCGAGGTAAAGGACGTGAGGAAGGGAGTTCCAGGGTCTCAGGGCATAGTGGCTGAAGGCACTGCCGCCGAGGGTGGAGAGGAGGGCTCAGGGGACAAGGAGTAGGCCAGACCCTCCTTGGAACAAAGGCCACAGGCACTGTTGTGAGGAGAGAGGAGGTCAGAGAGGTCGGGGGGTGCAGAGGAGTGGAGGGATTTGAAGACAAGAGTGAGGATCTTGAAGTCGATCCTCTCTGGGACAGGCAGCCAGTGCAAGTGTGGTGAGCGGGGAGGTGGTACAAAAGGATAGAGCAGTCAACAGTTTGAAAGACAGCAGAGAGGTCATGGAGGAGAAGGAGGCAGAGGGAGCCCTGGACACAGATGGACAAAATGACATTATTCACTTTCAGCAAAGCTGTTTCTGCGCTGTGGGCAGCACAGGAACCTGATTGGGGGTACTCGCGAAGGGAGTGGCGGGAGCGGAGAGAGTGACACAGGGTAGCAAAAACTCATTCCAGGACATTGGAATGGAAAAGGAGGTTGGAGATGGAAAGGTAATTTGAGTTCCGAGAGGGCTTTTAAGGATGGGGACAGAGCCAGAGGAGAGGGACAGGTTGATGATGTCGGTGATATGTGGGGCAAGAAAGTAAAATATAACAAGCGATCAAACAGCGGCTGTAACCAAAGTTAAATGCAGAGATTATGAATGTTGCAGAATGATTGGTGAGTGAGGTTAGTGCTGCTCACCCCCATTAACCAACATACTTTCCACAGATCAGCCCAGGTTACCCCATCTCTTACCCTCAGCGATTCCTGTAATAAAAGAGAGAAATGTGCGGGTAGAACAGTGTAATAGTGAGTCGATACTCCCTGCAATACAATGATTGGCCGCCGTGTAACTAGTGACACTAATCTTTGTAACTCACAGTAAAACTGGACATGATTCAACACTGAACTAATATCACAGCGCTCTGAGACGCCACCCGGCATGGAGGTTGATATATGGAGGGTGAGATATGGACCAGGGAGGTATGGAACGTGAGGTCTGGAGGGTGATTTACAGAGGGTGAGGTATGGAGGAGGGAGGAATGGAGGGTGAGGAGTGGAGGGGGAGGAAAGGAGGGGGGAGGTGTGGAGGGTGAGCTATGGTTCTTCACATCCCATTCCTCGCTCACCCACTCTGGAACTCCATCCCACAGTCTCTCCAACTTGTCCCATCATTTGCCACCTTCGAGATCAATCTCAAGACCCTGCTCTTCGACCGTACCTTCGATCTCCCTGCCTCCCACCCGGCCTCCACCCTCACCGACCCCGACCCCCAGGTCAGGTCCGAAACTCTATTTGTCCAGCACCTTGGGATGTCCTCCTGATGTGAAAGCGCTTTACAAATGTAATTTTGTTGATGTCTCACTGAGGTTAACTGTTGCAGTTTGGATACATCTGACAAGAGGGTAATTAACAACTTGACCATGTTGTCAGGAAGTCTGGCTAAAGCCAGGACACTGGACGTATCGAAAAAACAGCTCAATGCAGTGATGGGGGTGCAGGCGGGGGGTTGGGGGGGAGGAGGCGGGGATGGTTGGGGACATTGGGATGGATGTTCTGGGAGGATGTGATAAGGTGGAACAAAAGTCCTTCTTCAGCTAAACCAATCTTGGAAAACCTGTGATCTTGTCCTGGTATTGAATCTCTGTTAACATTACGGTTAAGATGGGGTTTACAGGCCCAGTTCAAAAGGGAAGGGAATTCTCTCTCCCGGTATCCTGGCCAACAACTCCTCCAAATAAAATTGGTCACTCGCTCCACGGCTGTTTGTGGGATATTGCTGTGTGGAAATTGGCTGACACAATTGCCTACAAAGCACACAGTCACTACATTACACTGTAAAGTGTTTTGGGACATCTCAATCATGTGTTCAGGTGCTGTACCAAATAATAATGAATATTATTATTTTGCTATTGCAGTTATGTTCACACCGTGTGATTGGTTTCTAAATAGTTTTCAGTGACAGGTCAACCAGACCAACAACACTGTCACATTACACTTGAATAGATGTTACTTTTCTCAGTATGTTTGAACTTCTCAATACAACTATTTTCTGTGGACAGGATGTGGACATTTTGTGCACCATCTTCATTGTCAAATCATTTCTGAATTGTATATTAACAGTCCCATTTGCACCAATAATTATAATAATAATAATCCTTGCATTTTTTGATATAGGACCTCATCAAGTCTTTGAAATGTCTCAAAATGCTTCAAACAATATATAAAGTATAGTGACTGTACATAAACACGGCAGCTATTTGCACATAGCAGTGTCCCACAAACAGTCGTGCATTGAGTGATCAAATTATTATTATTATTTTTGAGTGGATTATTAGCCTGATCACTTTTGGTGGGTAATAATGTCTCAAAAAAAAAGTAATGGTCACTCAATGTTTGTGGGACACTGCTGTATGCAATTGGCTGCTGCATTTCACCCATAAAATAGAATGAGTCAATTCACAGAATAATACAGCACAGAGGTCCATTTGGCCCATCGTGTCTTTGAAAAGAGCTGTCCAAATCAGTCCCTCTCCCCCGCACTCTCCCCATAGCCCTGCAAACTTGTCCTCCCCAAATAATTATCTACTTCTCTCTTAAAAGTTGTTATCGAATTGGCTTCCACCACTATTTCAGGCAATTCATTCCAGATCCCAACAACTCGGTGGGTGAAAAAAGTTCTCCTCACCTCTCCACTGGTTCTTTTAAGTTATTTTAAATTGGTTCCCTCGGGATACTGACCCACCAACCAGTGGAAATAGTTTCTCCAGATTACTTTGCAATATACGTTATGAAGCGCTTTGAGACGTCTCAATACGTCATAAGGGGCTACAACAAATGGAAGGATTATTCTGTTTAGGCTCTCACATCCCTATTAGTCAAACCAGCTGTAGTTCCTAACTACAAGACTAACTCCCCTGGACAGCTTTCCTGATTGAGCCCAATGTCAAGTTTGTGATGAGGGACATTCCTCTCTCAATGAGTGATACTCAGTCAAAGCAAAGCTCACCTCTGTGTCCCCAGGTGGTGGGTTTGAGCCCTACATCAGGACGCTGGAGTCTAACGTGACTCCAGTGCAATGCTGGGGGGAGGAGCGTGAACAGAATATGCTGTAGAGTGAATTGATATTATATGATGCGGGCGAAATGCAGAGCCAATTGCACACAGCAGCGTCCCCATGAACAACCATGGATTGAGGTGACCAATTTATATTTTTTAAAGAAGAAATTATTATCTCCAGAATAGTGATCCAGCAAACAAATAACAACCGGTGAGAATTGTATGAAATCACACGCCCTCGCTTTGAGCCATTGAGGACAGCTAAGCCACACACACGACACACAGCTTCATTAAATACATATTTAATGTTAATAATAATTAAGTAATTTATTATTTGTGACACAAAACACATCGCACTCTTACAATCTACCTGAGAAATCCCACACACAGGTAGGAATCCTCAGGCAGGTTATCGTGGGGTCTCCAGCGTTACAGGTGAATCATCTCTGCCGTTCTCTTACTGGTTATTCAGAACTCTGCAGCTTGTGTCCTCTCCAGCACAGGGCTCCGCGAGCCTATCCCCCCCATTCCTGCTCGGCTTCACTGGCTCCCAATCCCTCAGGGAACCGATTATAAAACCCTCGTTCTCACCTTCAAGGCCCTCCGTGTTCTTGCTCCCCTCTGCCTCTCCCGACCTCCTAATCCAACATCAGTCTGTCCGCTCCCTCCGCTCGGCAGACACCGGCTGCTTCAGGTCCCCCCACACTTCCCACCACACCATTGGCAGTCGGGCATTCAGTATCTCTGCTCCCACACTCCGGAACTGTATCTCACAGTCCCTCCATCTCACCCCCTCATTTGCCTCCTACAGGTCCCATCTTCGACAGTGCCTTCGGCCACTCTCCCTCCCCCACTCCCACCCCTGCCCTTCACCCCTCCTGACCCCACTCCCACCCCTGCCCTTCACCCCCCCTGACCCCACTCCCAGCTCAGGTCCAAACCCCCTGACTGTCCAGCGCCCTGGGCCGTCTTTCCAATATGAAGGACGCTGTACAAGTGTAGTGTGTTGTTGTTGTTTGCCGTCTGGGCTGATGTTCTGGTGCAGTGCTGGTGAGCGCTGTTCGGGTGAGACGTTAAACCAATGTCCAATCTGTGGCTGTTCAGGTTGACGTTAAAGAGCCGCGGAGCTACTCGAGAAGAGAAGGCAGTTCCTCTGTCCCGTGTCCCGACTGACAATCCCTCAGATAAACCATTCTCTCACCGCAGGAAAAGTTGTGAGACATTCCTGTGCACCAATTGGCATTTGCTCACGTACACATCAGCGCCACTCGGACTCGGCGGCCACCGGGTGTAACTGCAGTGAAAAACATTTTGAACGCTGAAGTACATTTTAGGCCATAACTCACGAACGATAAGAGATCCCGAACCCAAACCTGACGTGTGACTGACTGACAGTTACAAGTCATTTCCAATGAGGTATAAATCATTGTCTCTACGTTAGTCGGTTATTGAGATCCTTTTTGAAGTGCAGACAGACAGACCGTTGTTTATTGGCATAAAAGATACAAAAGGGAATCTCCAGCAATTGCAGAAACAGAACAGTCAGTGAAGCTCTGCCTTAAAATCGTGTTCCCTAATCAAACATGTGTTGTAATCATAGAATCGTGGAGTTAGACAGCACAGAAGGAGGCCAATCGGCCCATTGTGTCTGTGTCGGCTCTTTGAAATAGTTCTCCAAATCAATCCCACTCCCCCGCTCTCTCCCCATAGTTCTGCAAATTTGTCCTCCCCGGATATCTCTCTACTTCTCTTTTGAAAGTTGTTCTCAAATTGCCTTCCACCCCTTTCAGGCAATGCATTCCAGATACGAACAAAAACATCTTTAATTCTACATTTCGATTACTTCTGTTTTTCAGCATCAAACGTGTAAACTCTTTGGGGGGAAGGGGACGAGGTTGACATCTCTGAGTGGAGAAATGGGGGTGGGGGGGAGGTGACCATTGCCACGGTCAAAAAGCAAGATTTTCAGGTGCGACTTGAAAAAGGTGAGAGAGGAGGGAAGGCAGAGGTATTGAGGGAGAGTGTTCCAGAATTTCGGGGTGTAGAGGCTCAATAGGTGACCTCAAATGATGGAGCAGAGGGAGTGATGGAGAGATTGAGATTGTTGTAGCCAGTGTCACACTCTCTGGGTTTGTTATCTTTGTTATCTGGGTTTGCCGCTCTCTCTCCTCACCCACACTGGAATGAACTTTGCTCTGTTTACACATCAATGTCTTCACAGTTTAATCCTAGAAGTTATTCACAATCCCAGCTCCAAAGGTCATCGATAAAGGAGTGAAGTGAACTCTGTCACAGTGCGGGTCACACACACCACAGACCACAGTGTGTGAGATAGAACCAGAGAAAACTGAAGGTGAACATGGCTTCGAGACACCAGGACCAGAGCTGGATTGAGGAGTTAAAGTGTCCTGTTTGTCTGGATCTCTTTACTGATCCCGTTTCCCTGGAGTGTGGCCACATCTACTGTTGATGTATCACACGGAGCCGGGAAACACAGGAGACAAACTCCTGTCCTGAATGTCGACAGGTTGATGGTAAAAGTAACCTGAGGGTTAATTGGGCTCTGGCGAATCTGTTCGAGAGAATTCGATGTCTAAGCCTGACTCCGACACTGAGAAAGTCAGGGTCACTGTGAGGAGCATCAGGGGGAACTGAAGCTGTTTTGTGAAACTGACAAGAAATTGATCTGTCTGATTTGTAGAGATGCTCAGAAAACAGAAATGCAACTTCATGCCAATACAGGAGGCTGTTCAGGTGTATAAGGTAAAACACCAGCTTGTCAATCGTGCTCAGTCTTATCTCAGTCTGTGTTTGTTTCATTCTCATACCTCACACCCTCTGTTGCCTCCTTCAAGTCCCATCTCAAGATTCTCCTCTTCGACTGTGCCTTTGGTCATCTTCATACACGTACCCTCCCTGCCCTCCACCCTCCTGAACACAACCAGGGTGTGGATCACTGACCGTCCAGTGCCTTCGACCGTGCCTTCAGCTCCCGTCTCGACTCTCTACACCCTCCTCGCTCCCTCCCTTCCCTTTCCTCCCCTCACTCTGACCATTTCCCCCCTCATTCCCTCCCTTCCCTCCCCTCACCCTGACCATTTCCCACCTGCTCGGGTCCCGACCCAACTGTCATATATATATATATGTCATATAGTTCGGGACATATGTGCATGTGACCACCAGGAACATGGAAGGCAAACTAGATGGACTTTGGGCTTTATTCATCTCACATTTCTTATGTCCTAATAATTAAACAAGAGTTTTCTTACTGTTTGTATTTAATTCCAGGACAAAGTGAAATCCTCCTTAGCTTCTCTCACACAGAGGAAGGCCACTGCTCTTGGAGCTGAAGTTAAACAGAAACAGAATATTTCACAAGTGAAGGTAAGTTGTGTCGGGACTGATGTCAGGGCTCTCAGTCGTGTGTCTCTCTTTACTGTGCACAGTGTGATGTCCGATGCTTCATTTTGCAGCAACAGGCGAACAGTCTGGAGAACCACGTCACGGCAGAGTTTGCTAAAATGCGCCACAGCCTCACTGACAGAGAGGAGCGTGTAATCCGAGAGATCAGAGAGTGAGAGGAGGAGATGTTACACCAAATGGAGAATAATCTGCGACAGATTCAGGACAAGTTAGATTCTACAAAACATAATCTGTCAGAGTTACAGAAACTGATGGAAAAGGACACACTCACCTTTCTGCAGGTAAAGAGATTAAATTATAATGGAGTTCAGTAACAGTTACACACAGTCTGGAGCAGAAAGTCAAAGTCTGGCTGTTAAACAGCCCAGAGATTTTATTGATTATTTGGTATTTTCTGATGGCGACTCTGCTGCTGTCACTCAGTACAGAACTGAACCCACATCAGTCACTCCCAGGGCCTGCGGTGTCCCTGCAAAGCCAACATCCAGGGACACGTCAGCTGTGGTTATCCTGGGATCAACATTTATTCATCTGTGGGAGAATGTTATCATTTACCATCTAATTACAGTGCAATCCTCTTACTGTTCTAATTACTGTATCTACTGTTGAGTACAGATACATCTGTCTATCTGTCTATCTGTGACCAGGGCTCCCTCTGCCTCCTCATCCTCCTCGACCTCTCTGCTGCCTTTGATATACCATAGACCACTCCATCCTCCTCCACCGCCTCTCCTCTCACCTCAACCTTTAAGGTCCCTCAGAGGATAGAATTCAAAATCCTTGTCCTCACTTTCAAGGCCCTCCTCGGCCTTGTCCCCTCCTACATCTCTGACCTGTTGACCCACCACCAACCTGTCCGCTCCCTCCATTCAGCTGCTCCACTGAGACACACAGTGTGACACACACTGTACATTCAGAGACACACATACTCTCTCTCTGACCCACACTCATATACACACGGTGTCGCACACTGAGACACACCCTCTCACACACTCTCTCTCTCTAACTGCATTATACACTGTAAACACAATCTTATACACTCTGTCGCACACACTAAACACACATGTGCTCTTTCTGTTTCACACACGCTGTACACACAGTCTGATACTCTGTCAGGCGCACACACTGTACACACTGAGATCAAGTGTCACACACACTACACACACGATGTCACAAACACTACACTGAGATACACACTATCACACATACTATACACACTGTCACACACACTGAGACAGTGTCACACACACTGTCCACACTAAGACACACTGTCACACACTGTACAAACACTGAGACACTGTCACACACACTGTGTACATTGAGACACACTGTCACACACACACTGTGTAGACTGAGCCACAGTCACACACACACTGTGTACATTGAGACACACTGTCACACACACACTGTGTAGACTGAGCCACAGTCACACACACACTGTGTACATTGAGACACACTGTCACACACACTCTATCACATACACAATGTACATCTATACACACACACTTGTACACTCGCTGTGCACACACATACACTCTTTAACACACCCTCTTTCTGTGCACACACACACACTCTTATACTCCCTCTCTGTGCAAAAACACACTGTTGCACATTGTCTCTGTACACACACACATTGTTTTATACTTTCTCTTTCTGTGCACACACACTCTTGTTCACTCTCTGTGTGCACACAGACATTTTTATACACTCTCAGTGTATGAACCACACTCTTGTACACACATTCTCTCTTTCTCTGCACACACACACACACACTGGGACACAATCTCTCTCTCTGTGCACACACACACTCTCTCTGTGCACACAGTCTTGTACTCTCTCTCTCTGAACACACATACACACTCTCTACCACATACACAATGTACACACACACTCTTACAAACAATCTTGTACACTCTCTCTGCACACAGACACTCTCTGTATGTCACACACTGACACACACTCTCTCTCTACACACACTCTTGTACACACACTCTCTCTGCACACATTCTCTCTACACACACACACTTGTACACTCTCACTGTGCACACACAGTCTTACACAGACTCTCTCTGTGCACACACTCTCTCTCTTCACACACACTGTTGTACACTCTATCTCTCTGTGCACACACAACAGTCTTGTACAGACTATCTCTCTCTCTGCACACACACACACTCTCTCTCTCTGCGCACACACTCTCTCTCTGCACCCACACTCTCTCTGCACACACACTGTTGTACTCTCTCTCTCTGTGCACACACACACACTCTCTGCACACACACTGTTGTACTCTCTCTGTGCACACACTCTGTCTGCACACACACTCTGTCTGCACACACACTGTTGTACACTCTATCTCTGTGCACACACAACAGTCTTGTACAGACTCTCTCTTTCTGTGCACACACATACACTCTCTCTGCACATACACACTCTCTGTGCACACTCTCTATCTCTCTGCACACACACTTTTGTACTCTCTCTCTCTGTGCACACACACTCTCTGCACACACACTGTTGTACTCTCTCTCTCTGTGCACACTCTCTATCTCTCTGCACACACACTGTTGTACACTGTATCTGTCTGTGCACACACAACAGTCTTGTACATAATTTCTCTCTCTCTCTGTGCACACATTCTCTCTCTCTGCACACACACTCTCTCTGCACACACTGTTATACTCTCTCTGTGTGCACACACACACTCTCTGCACACACACTGTTGTACTCTCTCTGTGTGCACACACAACAGTCTTGTACAGACTCTCTCTCTCTGTTTGCACACACTTACACTCTCTGTGCACACACACTCTCTCTCTGTGCACATACACACTCTTTATCTCTCTGCACACACACTGTTATACACACACTCTCTCTCTCTGTACACACACACAGATCAGATGAAGGAAATTTCTCAGAAAACGATGTGTTTTAACAAACCCGGAAATTAAGCAGTTGCTGTTTTTGCTGCGGAACTGAAGGTAACTGTGAGGAGTGACCAGACAGCAATGTGAGGAGTGACCAGACAGCAATGTGAGGAGTGACCGGGCCAGACAGCAATGTGAGGAGTGACCAGACAGCAATGTGAGGAGTGACCGGGCCAGACAGCAATGTGAGGAGTGACCGGGCCAGACGGCAATGTGAGGAGTGACCGGGCCAGACAGCAATGTGAGGAGTGACCAGACAGCAGTGTGAGGAGTGACAGGGCCAGACAGCAGTGTGAGGAGTGACCGGGCCAGACAGCAATGTGAAGAGTGACCAGGCCAGACAGCAATGTGAGGAGTGACCAGGACAGACAGCAATGTGAGGAGTGACCGGGCCAGACAGCAGTGTGAGGAGTGACCAGGCCAGACAGCAATGTGAGGAGTGACCGGGCCAAACGGCAATGTGAGGAGTGACCAGGCCAGACGGCAATGTGAGGAGTGACCAGGCCAGACGGCAATGTGAGGAGTGACCAGGCCAGACAGCAATGTGAGGAGTGACCGGGCCAGACAGCAATGTGAGGAGTGACCGGGCCAGACAGCACTGTGAGGAGTGACCGGGCCAGACAGCACTGTGAGGAGTGACCGGGCCAGACAGCACTGTGAGGAGTGACCGGGCCAGACAGCACTGTGAGGAGTGACCAGGCCAGACAGCAATGTGAGGAGTGACCGGGCCAGACAGCAATGTGAGGAGTGACCGGGCCAGACAGCAATGTGAGGAGTGACCGGGCCAGACAGCAATGTGAGGAGTGACCGGGCCAGACAGCAGTGTGAGGAGTGACCGGGCCAGACAGCAATGTGAGGAGTGACCGGGCCAGACAGCAGTGTGAGGAGTGACCGGGCCAGACAACAATGTGAGGAGTGACCGGGCCAGACAGCAATGTGAGGAGTGACCGGGCCAGACAGCAATGTGAGGAGTGACCGGGCCAGACAGCAATGTGAGGAGTGACCGGGCCAGACAGCAATGTGAGGAGTGACCGGGCCAGACAGCAATGTGAGGAGTGACCGGGCCAGACAGCAATGTGAGGAGTGACCAGGCCAGACAGCAATGTGAGGAGTGACCGGGCCAGACGGCAATGTGAGGAGTGACCGGGCCAGACAGCAGTGTGAGGAGCTGCTTTCAACATCAACACTGAACATCACAGGACTTTTCCCCACTTTATATTGTGGGGAATATTTGAGCTGCACTTTCCCTGTTTGTGGGGCTATAACCAGATTTCCACAGAAACCGAAACCTCTGGACATCGCCATCGCCACAGTCTTGTACATAATTTCTCTCTCTCTCTGTGCACACATTCTCTCTCTCTGCACACACACTCTCTCTGCACACACTGTTATACTCTCTCTGTGTGCACACACACACTCTCTGCACACACACTGTTGTACTCTCTCTGTGTGCACACACTTACACTCTCTGTGCACACACACTCTCTCTCTGTGCACATACACACTCTTTATCTCTCTGCACACACACTGTTATACACACACACTCTCTCTCTGTACACACACACAGATCAGATGAAGGAAATTTCTCAGAAAACGATGTGTTTTAACAAACCCGGAAATTAAGCAGTTGCTGTTTTTGCTGCGGAACTGAAGGTAACTGTGAGGAGTGACCAGACAGCAATGTGAGGAGTGACCAGACAGCAATGTGAGGAGTGACCAGACAGCAATGTGAGGAGTGACCAGACAGCAATGTGAGGAGTGACCAGGACAGACAGCAATGTGAGGAGTGACCGGGCCAGACAGCAGTGTGAGGAGTGACCAGGCCAGACAGCAATGTGAGGAGTGACCGGGCCAAACGGCAATGTGAGGAGTGACCAGGCCAGACGGCAATGTGAGGAGTGACCAGGCCAGACGGCAATGTGAGGAGTGACCAGGCCAGACAGCAATGTGAGGAGTGACCGGGCCAGACAGCAATGTGAGGAGTGACCGGGCCAGACAGCACTGTGAGGAGTGACCGGGCCAGACAGCACTGTGAGGAGTGACCGGGCCAGACAGCACTGTGAGGAGTGACCGGGCCAGACAGCACTGTGAGGAGTGACCAGGCCAGACAGCAATGTGAGGAGTGACCGGGCCAGACAGCAATGTGAGGAGTGACCGGGCCAGACAGCAATGTGAGGAGTGACCGGGCCAGACAGCAATGTGAGGAGTGACCGGGCCAGACAGCAGTGTGAGGAGTGACCGGGCCAGACAGCAATGTGAGGAGTGACCGGGCCAGACAGCAGTGTGAGGAGTGACCGGGCCAGACAACAATGTGAGGAGTGACCGGGCCAGACAGCAATGTGAGGAGTGACCGGGCCAGACAGCAATGTGAGGAGTGACCGGGCCAGACAGCAATGTGAGGAGTGACCGGGCCAGACAGCAATGTGAGGAGTGACCGGGCCAGACAGCAATGTGAGGAGTGACCGGGCCAGACAGCAATGTGAGGAGTGACCAGGCCAGACAGCAATGTGAGGAGTGACCGGGCCAGACGGCAATGTGAGGAGTGACCGGGCCAGACAGCAGTGTGAGGAGTGACCAGGCCAGACAGCAATGTGAGGAGTGACCGGGCCAGACAGCAATGTGAGGAGTGACCGGGCCAGACAGCAATGTGAGGAGTGACCGGGACAGACAGCAATGTGAGGAGCTGCTTTCAACATCAACACTGAACATCACAGGACTTTTCCCCACTTTATATTGTGGGGAATATTTGAGCTGCACTTTCCCTGTTTGTGGGGCTATAACCAGATTTCCACAGAAACCGAAACCTCTGGACATCGCCATCGCCACAGTCTTGTACATAATTTCTCTCTCTCTCTGTGCACACATTCTCTCTCTCTGCACACACACTCTCTCTGCACACACTGTTATACTCTCTCTGTGTGCACACACACACTCTCTGCACACACACTGTTGTACTCTCTCTGTGTGCACACACAACAGTCTTGTACAGACTCTCTCTCTCTGTTTGCACACACTTACACTCTCTGTGCACACACACTCTCTCTCTGTGCACATACACACTCTTTATCTCTCTGCACACACACTGTTATACACACACACTCTCTCTCTGTACACACACACAGATCAGATGAAGGAAATTTCTCAGAAAACGATGTGTTTTAACAAACCCGGAAATTAAGCAGTTGCTGTTTTTGCTGCGGAACTGAAGGTAACTGTGAGGAGTGACCAGACAGCAATGTGAGGAGTGACCAGACAGCAATGTGAGGAGTGACCGGGCCAGACAGCAATGTGAGGAGTGACCAGACAGCAATGTGAGGAGTGACCGGGCCAGACAGCAATGTGAGGAGTGACCGGGCCAGACGGCAATGTGAGGAGTGACCGGGCCAGACAGCAATGTGAGGAGTGACCAGACAGCAGTGTGAGGAGTGACAGGGCCAGACAGCAGTGTGAGGAGTGACCGGGCCAGACAGCAACGTGAAGAGTGACCAGGCCAGACAGCAATGTGAGGAGTGACCAGGCCAGACAGCAGTGTGAGGAGTGACCAGGCCAGACAGCAATGTGAGGAGTGACCGGGCCAGACAGCAGTGTGAGGAGTGACCTGGCCAAACGGCAATGTGAGGAGTGACCTGGCCAAACGGCAATGTGAGGAGTGACCAGGCCAGACGGCAATGTGAGGAGTGACCAGGCCAGACGGCAATGTGAGGAGTGACCGGGCCAGACAGCAATGTGAGGAGTGACCGGGCCAGACAGCAATGTGAGGAGTGACCGGGCCAGACAGCAATGTGAAGAGTGACCGGGCCAGACAGCAGTGTGAGGAGTGACCTGGCCAAACGGCAATGTGAGGAGTGACCTGGCCAAACGGCAATGTGAGGAGTGACCAGGCCAGACGGCAATGTGAGGAGTGACCAGGCCAGACGGCAATGTGAGGAGTGACCGGGCCAGACAGCAATGTGAGGAGTGACCGGGCCAGACAGCAGTGTGAGGAGTGACCAGGCCAGACAGCAGTGTGAGGAGTGACCAGGCCAGACAGCAATGTGAGGAGTGACTGGGCCAGACAGCAGTGTGAGGAGTGACCTGGCCAAACGGCAATGTGAGGAGTGACCTGGCCAAACGGCAATGTGAGGAGTGACCAGGCCAGACGGCAATGTGAGGAGTGACCAGGCCAGACGGCAATGTGAGGAGTGACCGGGCCAGACAGCAATGTGAGGAGTGACCGGGCCAGACAGCAATGTGAGGAGTGACCGGGCCAGACAGCAATGTGAGGAGTGACCAGGCCAGACAGCAATGTGAGGAGTGACCGGGCCAGACAGCAATGTGAGGAGTGACCGGGACAGACAGCAATGTGAGGAGTGACCGGGCCAGACGGCAATGTGAGGAGTGACCGGGACAGACAGCAATGTGAGGAGTGACCGGGCCAGACGGCAATGTGAGGAGTGACCGGGCCAGACGGCAATGTGAGGAGTGACCAGGCCAGACAGCAATGTGAGGAGCTGCTTTCAACATCAACACTGAACATCACAGGACTTTTCCCCACTTTATATTGTGGGGAATATTTGAGCTGCACTTTCCCTGTTTGTGGGGCTATAACCAGATTTCCACAGAAACCGAAACCTCTGGACATCGCCATTCCGGACACACGATTAATTTACTGTTAACAGTGAAGATTCTTCTCTTTCAGAACAAAGCCTCAACAGTCAGTGTCGAAAATTGTTATTTTACCCTTAAAATAACGCCTTAACTTTACTGCGATTCCAGTTACAGGATTCACTGGTTTCACTTTCACATGTGGTGATGTGGAGTTTAAATATGAAATAAATGTTCTCTATTGTCAGGTTTGTGTCAGTAGTAAAGCGGGAGCTCTGCAGTCAGTTTATTCCCAGTTTGTGGTTTAAACGCTGAGAATTGGAGGCAAGTGAGGAGGGAAGGGAATGGGAGCTCCTCTCTGACCTGCACCATGTTGGGGTGAATAAGGAGCGGCTGTGAGGAGGGGGAGGGGAGGGGGACATTACAGCACTTACACATAACATGTTTCATGTTTCTTCCCCAAACCATCTGATGGAGACCCCCAGTGCGGGGCCAGGGGGGGCCTCACTGTCACAGTTAAAGATCCCACATCACTATTCCAACAGAGAAGGCAGTTTGTTCGCTGTGGGTGTGAATGCAAACAACATGTTTTATTAATTATGTTTTATATTTTATTGATTATATTTGATCACAAATCTCTGTGTGTAATGATCTGATTTGCTGTGTTGTAACCAGTTCTGATCCCATTGTGAAGGTCCTCGAAGATGAGCTGCAAACACTGTATTCAGGTCCTGTGGCTTGTGCTTCCCCTCTCACTGACTGGTAAGGAAACACATTGAATCTGTTTGATTTCTGTTGGTGTAAATTGCTGAAGATAAAGGTAAATGATGTGCACAGACTGGTTGCCGCCTTCCCTCCACAAAATACAGTCAGAGCGCTTTACAGTATATCCTATGAAGATTTTGAGACTTCTCAGCGATGTGATAATCATAGAATAATCAGAAAATCATAGAGTTATATAGCACAGAAGGAGGCCATTCAGCCCAGTGGGCCAACTCTTTTAAAAGTGCCATCCAAATCAATCCCAATCCCTCGCTCTCTCCCCATAGCCGCGCAAACTTGTCCATCACAAATAATTATCTATAAGGTGCTATATTAAATGCAAGGATTATTATTATTAACTCAGCGACGGAGTTTGTCTGAGTCAGTGTGACTGAAAATCCCAACTGTATCCATTGTTTGTTATTAAGCAGAGAGATTCATAGTCAGTGGCCCGGCCCTCCCTGTCCCAGCCATTGCTGGTTCGGATGTTGTCCTGGACTGTAAGTGTTCCACAGACCTGCCACGAGAGAGTGTGGAGGTGAAATGGTTCAGGACAAGATACGACTCCCCTGTGCACTTATACAAGGAGGGACGACAGCAACTGGAAACACAGGATGAAGCCTACAGACACAGAACACAACTGTTTGTAGAGGAGTTTATCAACGGCGATGTGTCTCTCAGACTGGGAGATGTGCGGGTGTCAGACAACGGACAGTACACATGTTTGGTTAGATACGCCGGATGGCATGAAGAGGCAGAGATAGAGTTGAAAGTTATAGGTCAGTAATGATTGCAATTCATTTTACTTCATGTAATCTGTGTGTACAAACATTCATTATTTGTTAATGTTATCTTCAAAATGCAATACTTTATATAAACAAGAACAAGTTATCATTGATGTAAATGTATTCAGAATGTTGTGGCCTTCAGTAAAGTTACTGCTCGCCTCCACTGGCTCCCCATCCCCCAGAGGATTGATCTCAAGATCCTCATCCTCACCTACAAGGCCATTCACGGCCTTGCTCCCTCCTACCTCTCTGACCTACTATCCCCCTACCTACCTGCCCGTACCCTCCGTTCCTCCGGCTCCGGTCTGCTCCATGTCCCCCGCCCCAACCGCCCTACCATCGGTGGTCGGGCCTTCAGCCTCTCAGCCCCCAGGCTCAGGAACTCCATCCCCCAGCGCCTTCGCCGCTTCCTCCCTCTCCTCCTTCAAGGCCGGTCTCAAAACCTTTCTCTTTGACCGAGCCTTCAGCTCCCCTCTCGACTCTCTTCCCCCTCCTCGCTCCCTCCCTTCCCTCCCCTCCCCTCACCCTGACCATTTCCCCCCTCCTCGCTCCCTCCCTTCCCTCCCCTCACCCTGACCATTTCCCCCCTCCTCGCTCCCTCCCCTCACCCTGACCATTTCCCCTCTGCTCGGGTCATAACCAAACTGTGCAGCGCCTTGGGAAGTCCTCCTGACGTGAAAGGCGCTTTATAAATTAAATCTTGTTGTTGTTGTTGTTGTTGCTCTGTAATGTCCCGGTATTAATATTGTCTGATTCACGTGTCCTGTCTTCCAGGCCTTGGCAGTCAGCCTTGGATTCACGTTGATGGGCAGCACAGTGATGGTGTGAGTCTGCGGTGTGAATCCAGTGGATGGTTCCCATCACCAGAGGTTCTGTGGTTTGATGATCAGGGAAACAACTTAACAACACTCAGTAACTGGACGGTCAGAGAGGATTCCAAAGGTCTCTTCAGTGTTAAAGGACAAATAGAAATAATCTATTCAAACAACAAGATCAGGTGTCTGATTCACAATGAAGAAAATGAACAAGAAGGAAAACTCCAAATCTCAGGTCAGTAAATACACTGAATTATTAACAATAGTCTGATATATATATATGATGCAGATTTGGAGTTCTACAGAATTGGGGCAGAAATATGGAGTTAACCGATTACAGAGATAGGGAGAAGCAGGACCATGGAGGGCTTTGGAGGCAATGAATCTTCTTATTACAAACTGAAATGACCGCAGTACTCCAGCTCACCCACCCTTCCTGCTAACCTACTTAAGCTGCTGATTACATTGTGAATGAATCAATACTTCATAACTCACAGCCAACATTGCTTCAGAAAAGGCAAATGTTGCTGATCCACCTCACAGTGAAGGGAAGACTCCAAGTTAAGAGCTGAGAAGCTACAGGACAACAACAACTGAAATGGGGGCAAATAAAGCTATTTGTGTTTGACATCCAATTTGACATCCATTTGTGTTTGACATCTTCCTCAGTAGCAAAAACAGTAGAGTGGGTTATCTTTTAGAAGTGGAGAGATTGGAATGTGTTAGTGTCCAGAGGGACTCGGGTGTCCTTGGACACCAGTCACAGAAAGTTAGTCTGCAGGTGCAGCAGCAATTAGGAAGGGGAACGGTATGTTAGCATTCAGTATGAAAGGATTAGAGTATAAGAGTAGGGAAGTGTTGCTGCCACTGTATAGGGCTCTGGTGAGACCACACCTGGAATACTGGGGGCAGTTTTGGTCTTCTCATTTAAGGAAGGATGTACTTGCCTCGGAGGGGGTGCAGCGTAGATTTACTGGGTTAGTACCAGGGATGAAGGGGATGAGTTACGAGGATAGGCTGAACAATTTGGGCCTATATTCTGTGGAATATAGAAGAATTAGAGGGGATCTTATAGAAACCTATAATATCAACAAAAGGCAGATAGAGTAGATAGTGGGAGATTGTGTCCCCGGTTGGAGAAACTAAAACCAGGGTCACAACCTTAAAATCAGAGGCAGCCCTTTCGCACTGAGTTGAGGAAGAACTTCTTCATTCAAAGGGCAGTGAATGTATGGAACTCACTGTCTCAAAGGCCTGTTGACGCTCAGTCCTTGAACATATTCAAGACTGAGATGGATAGATTTCTTCTTGCAAAAGGTATTAAGGGATATGGGGGTAAGGCAGTGTCAGGTTATTAGCTGGAGTTAGATTAGCAGATCAGCCATGATTGAATGGCGGGGCAGGCTCGAAGGGCCGAATGGCCTCCTCCTGCTCCTACATGTTATGTTATGACATCAGAATAGATGTTTAAATGTCTATTTACATTCCTTGACAGACGAGTTCTTTCCCAAAGTGCCAGTGGGTTTGGTGGTTTCCGCACTGCTCTTAGGACTTGCCATATTGGTGCTGAGTGTTCTTGTCCCCTACAGTTTAAAACAGCGCCGAGAGATCAAAGGTACGTTCCCATCAGTAACATCTCCCATCACAACACTGTTACTGTTTGTGTAAGAATGTGCAAGTTCTATAAAATAATTGGTCCCTCCCTTCACTCAGTGACCCCCGGCCTGTTTCATGTCACCGCCTGATCCTCCCTCCCCACCATCAGCAGCTCAGGCTTTCAGCCTCTCTGCCCCCACTCTCTGCAACTCAAGCCAAGAATCCTTCCGATTCGCCCCCTCCCGCTCCATCACCTCTTTCAAGGCCTGTCCCATGATCTTCCTCATTCTGCATTTTCAGTTAATTTTACCCTCTCACCCGCTCCCCCCCACCCCAACCCCAGCCCAGATCCCAGCTCAGATCCCAGCTCAGACCCCAGCTCAGACCCCAGCTCAGACTCCAGCTCAGACCCCGGCTCAGACCTCAGTTCAGACCCCAGTTCAGATCCCAGCTCAGACCCCTTCTCAGATCCCAGCTCAGACCCCAGGTCAGCCCCCAGCTCAGATCCCAGCTCAGACCCCAGCTCAGCCCCCAGCTCAGACCCCAGTCAGCATTGTGAGGGCTTTGGGATATCCGCCGTTGTGGAAGGTGCTGTGTAAATGTAAATGTTATTGTAATTCAAACCTCCTGTAATTGTGTTGAGCTGCACTTTGTGTAGTTTCTAACTGTTAATGTTGTAAACATATAGACTGAGCATTAAACAATACTGGATTCAGGAGCGGTTTCTAACAGTTTTGTTTTGTATCCTCCAGATCTTGAGAAGAGAGTGGGTAAGTCATCAAAATAAAATAACAATTTCACGTTGTGATTAACCTCATTCACAAGCTTCACACAAAGCAGACATAGTTCATAGAATCATAGAATTGAACAGCACAAAAAGAGGGCATTCGGCCCATAGAGTCTGTGTCGGCTCTTTGAAAAGAGCAATGTAATGTCAGTCCCACTCCCCAGCCCTTTCCCCATAACCTGCAAACCCGTCCTCCTCAAATACCATCCATCGCGTTTTTAAAAGCTGTTATCGAATCGGCCTCGACTGCCATCTCAGGCAATGCATTCCAGATTCGAACAACTCGCTGCGTGAAAACATTTCTTCTCACCTCCCCTCGGCTTCTTTTAGAGACTATTTTAAATCTGTGAACTCGAGTCACCGACACCCACCAGTGGGAACAGTTTTTCCCTTTCTAACCTATCAAATCCCCTCATGATATTGAAGACCTCTATTAGGTCCTCGTAACCTTCTCTGCTCCAATGAGAATAATCCTAACCTCTCTCGCCTTTCCTCATAATCAAGGTCCCTCATTCCTGGTACCATCCTCGTAAATCTCCTCTGCACTCTTTCCAATGCCTGAACATCCTTCCTATAGTGCGGTGCCCAGAACTGGGCGCAGTATTCTAACTGAGGCCTAACCAGTGTTTATATAGGTTAATCATAACCTTCTGACTCGTGTACTCTATGCCCCTATTTATAAAGCCTAGTATCCCATATGCCCTTTTTACAGCCTTATCTCCCTGTCCTGCTACCTTCAAGGATTCATTTACCTGCACCCACAGGTCTATCTGTTCATTTATCCCCTTAAGATTGTATGACCAGCCTATATGGCCTCCCCTCATTCTTTCCACCAAAATGCAATACCTCACATTTCTCCACATTAAAATTCATCTGCCATGTGTCGCCCATTTTACCATTCTGTCTATGTCTTCCTGCAGTTGGCTCCTATCCTTCTCACTGTTTACCTAACTTTGTGTCGTCCGCAAACTTGGAAATGGTGCTTGCTATATACCCAAGTCCAGATCACTTATGTTATAGTTTGCCAACAAAATACACAGTCACTACACTCTCCAGTAAATCCTGCGAAATGCTTTTGAGGAGCCAAATCTATTTCAAGGATTATTATTATAGAATAACAACAACTTGCACTTGTATAGTGCCCTCCACGCAGGATGGCACCTCAGATCGCTGAACAGAGACAGAGCCTGATCCTGAGCCGGGCCGGGCGGGGGTTGGTGGGGGGGTGTTGGTGGGAGCTGACTATAAGCACAGTCGAAAAGAAAGATTTTCAGGTGGGACTTGAAAAGGGGGAGAGAGGGGACAAGGCGGAGGGTTTGAGGGAGAGTGTTCCAGAGTTTTGGAGCGTAGTGGCTGAACGCACGATTTCCAATGGTGGAGCGGAGGGCAGTAGACAGGGAAGTAGACAGGTGTATGAGGGATAGAGACTTGAAGGGGTTAATGATAGGGCGGGGCAGCTGTTGTTAACACTTTGCTCTGAGAGCCCATATCGACTCGATGGTGAATGGCCTCCTTCTGGGCTGTAAATTTCAATGATTCTATTCCATGAATTATTACAGAGTGTTTAACTCCAAACATTGGTCTGTTTCACAGCTTCAACTTTCCCTTTTCTTCCCTCAGACAACATTGGTTTGTGAACACACACACAGAGGGGGAGAGAGAATGAGTAGCTTCAATGAGGGAGAGAGGGAAGGAGTGAGAGAGGGAAGGAGTGGGAGAGAGTGAGAGATGGAGGGATTGAGTTAGAGAGAGAATGAGGGAGAGAAAGTGTGAGAGAGGGAGGGAATGTCACGAGGTGAGGAGCTGCCAAAGGTCTGATCACTTCTTCTTGTTTCCAGAGTGGAAAAGGATTCGCAGCTGCGCAGGTAAGAGTCTGAGTGACCAAGTAACCAACATCCAACACACTGCCCCCCCCACACACACACACAATCACATCACCCCCCACACACACACACACACAATCACCCCCCACACACACACACAATCACATCACCCCCCACACACACACACACACAATCACATCACCCCCCACACACACACACAATCACATCACCCCCCACACACACACACAATCACATCACACCCCACACACACACACAATCACATCATCACCACACCCCCAACACACAGACCCTGACACTCCCATCCGCTTACAAACACACACATCCCTCACACACATTCCCCCACACACACCCTCACATCCCCTCACACACTCAAATGCCCCCCCACACACATTCACCCCACCCCGCACACCCCCTCACATTTCCCCACACGCTCACATCCCCCCACACACTCACAACCCCCCACACTCTCACATCCCCCCACACGCTCACATCCCCCACACCCTCACATCCCCCACACCCTCACATCCCCCACACCCTCACATCCCCCCAGACACTCACATCGCCCCACACACTCACATCCCCCCACACACCCTCAAATCACCCCACGCGCTTACATTCCCCCACGCGCTCACATCCCCCCACACACTCACATCCCCCCACACGCTCACATCCCCCCACACCCTCACATCCCCCCACACCCTCACATCCCCCCACACCCTCACATCCCCCCAGACACTCACAAACCCCCACACCCTCACATCCCCCCACACGCTCACATCGCCCCACACACTCACATCCCCCCACACACCCTCAAATCACCCCACGCGCTCACATTCCCCCACGCGCTCACATCCCCCCACACGCTCACATCCCCCCACACGCTCACATCCCCCCAAACGCTCACATTCTGCCACACACTCACATCCCCCCACACACCCTCAAATCACCCCACGCGCTCACATTCCCCCACATACATACCCTCACATCTACTCCACACATAGATCCTCACATACACCCCCATTCACACATGCCCCCACACACACCCTCACAGCCCCTCACACACACACCATCACAGCTCATCCCCCACAAACATCCTTATATCCCTGAACACACACACCCCATACACCACCACCAACACACACATCCTCACAGCCACCTCACACCCACAACAGATCCCCCCCACCCACAAATACCCACACATCACCCCAAACACACACGGAGATTGGTACCTGTAAGAATGCGGGCAGCAGAGTTTTGGATCACCTGGATTTTATGGATGGTAGTAGAGGGGAGACCGGCGAAGAGGGTGTTTGAATAGTACAGCCGAGAGGTGACAAAGGCATGGACCAGGGTTTCAGCGGCTTTTGGAGTGAGGTATTGGCGGAGACGGGCAATGTGTCGGAAGTGGAAGAAAGTGGTGCTGGTGAGGGACTGGATATGGGGGAGGATGGATAACTGGGGGTCGAACCTGACACCAAGGTTGCATACGGGTTCGGATAGTTTTAGGGGGAGGTCGGGTAGATGGAGGAGGTGAGAAGCATGCAGTTTTAGACTTTGACGAGAGCCAAAGTTTATGGCTTCCATCTTGTCGATGTTCAACTGAAGGAAATTCGCGCTTATCCAGCTCCTGAGGTCTGACAGACAGCTGACAGAACATCAGGGGATGGGGGGCTGCAAAGTGAGGCGGAAAAATAGAGTTGGATGTCATCCGCATACTTGTGGAAGTGTACCCCATAATAATAATAATAATAATAATAATAATCCTTGCATTTGATATAGCGCTTTTCACGTCGGGAGGACGTCCCAAAGCGCTTCACAGAACACACTGTAAAGTGAATTGACTGTATATTTGTGGGCGAACGCGGCAGCCAATTGCGCACAACAATATTCCCCCCACGCGCACACACACGCCCCCCAAACGCACACTCACGTTCCTCCACAACACTCTCACGTCCCCCCAGCACATGCACGCTCACGTTCCTCCACACACACCCTCATGTTGCTCCACATGAACCCTCACCTCCCCCCCACATGCACCCTCACATTCCTCCACACACACACCTATTCATCACTCCCACACACACCCTCACGTCCCCTACACGCACCCTCATGAGCCCCCACAAGCACCCTCACGTCCACCCCACACGCACCCTCACGTCTGCCCCACACACAGCCTCACGTCTGCCCCACACACAGCCTCACGTCCACCCCACACGCACCCTCACATCTGCCCTACACGTAGCCTCACGTCCCCCACACACGCACCCTCACGTCCACCCCACACGCACCCTCACATCCACCCCACACGCACCCTCACATCCGCCCCACACGCACCCTCACCTCCCCCCACACGCACCCTCACATCCCCCCCACACGCACCCTCACGTCCACCCCACACGCACCCTCACATCCACCCCACACGCACCCTCACGTCCGCCCCACACGCACCCTCACCTCCCCCCACACGCACCCTCACATCCCCCCACACGCACCCTCACGTCCCCCCCACACGCAGCCTCACGTCCCCCCCACACGCACCTTTGTGTCCCCAACACGAACCCTCACGTCCCCCGCACATGCACTTTCACGACCCCCACACGCACCCTTACGTCCCCCCCACCCGTAAACTCTCACCTCCCCCCATACGTGCCCTCACATCCCCCACACGCACCTTCACATCCCCCACATGCACCCTCACATTATAATAATAATAATAATAATCCTTGCATTTGATATAGCGCTTTTCACGTCGGGAGGACGTCCCAAAGCGCTTCACAGAACATACTGTAAAGTGAGTTGACTGTATATTTGTGGGCGAACGCGGCAGCCAATTGCGCACAGCAATGTCCCACAAACAGTCGTAGATTGAAAATGACCAATTTATTATTGTTTTTGGTTTTGGAGGGATTATTATTAGGCTCTGTGTGGAGTAAGGAAACTTGCCCAAGGTTTCGCCCTCTGCCTGGAATTGAACTCAGGTCTCTCACTTGCAAAGCGAGTGCTCTAACCACTGAGCTACAGGACTCCACACACGCACCCTCACGTCCGCCCATGAGGCACACTCACTTCCCCTGCACAAGCACGCTCATGTCCCCCGCACACACACCCTCAGACAGCTTCATGTCACCCCCACACGCACCCTCACGTCACCCCCACACGCACCATGTCTTGACCCTCACGCAGCCTCACGTCCCCCCCACATGTACCGTCATGTCCCCCGCACACGCACCATCACACAGCCTCACGTTCACCTCACACGCACCCTCACATCCCCCGCACATGCACCCTCACGTCCCCCGCACACTCACCCTCAAGCAGCCTCACGTTCACCCCACACGCACCCTCATGTCCCCCGCACATGCACACTAACGTCCCCCCACGCACGCACCCTCACGTCACCCCCAAACGCACCCTCACCTCCCCCCACACGCACCCTCACGTCACCCCCACATGCATCCTCACGTCAACCCCACATGCACCCTCACGTCTCCCGCACACGCACCCTAACGTCCACTCCACACGCACCCTCACGTTCCCCCGACCCGTATCCTCACGTCCCCCACACACGCACCCTCACGCACACCCCGCACGCACCGTCACATTACCCCCACACGCACCATTACGTGCACCACGCACATGACCCTCACGTCCCCTCTGCACGCGCACCCTCACATCTCCACCACACGCACCCTGACATTCCTCCACAACACCCTCACATCCCCCCCACACGAACCCTCACATCCCCCCCACACGCACCCTCACGTTCATCCACACTCACCCTCACGTCCCCCGCACACGAACCCACACATCCCACATGAACCCTCACGTCACCCCCACATGCGCCCTGTCTTGACCCCCACACACCCGCACTTCCTCCTCACACGCACCAACACGACCCCCCAACACACAGCCTCACATTGCCCCCACACGCACCTTTTCGTCGCCTCCACACAAACCCTCACTTCCCCCCCAAACGCACCCTCACGTCCAACCTACACGCACCCTCACGTTCCCCGCACACACAACCTCATGTCCCCCGCACACGCACCCTCACGTTTAACCCACACGCACCCTCATGTCCCCGCCACATGCACCCTCATGTCCCCCTCACACGCACCCTCACCTCACCCCGACACAACCTCACGTCCCCTACCACGCAACCTCACGTCTCCCCACACGCACCCTCACGTCCCGCTCACATGCACCCTTACATCCACCCCCCATACACCCTCATGTCACCCCCACCATTCACCCTCAAGTTGCCAGAAATGCAGCCTCACGTCACTCCCACAGGCACCCTCATCTCCATCCCACACGTAACTTCACGCCCCCACCCCACACGCACATTCGTGTCCCACACACGCCCCCTCATGTTCCTCCACTTACCCTCATGTTCCTCCACACACACACTCACATCCCCTGCACACACAATCTAACGTCCCCCCCCACACACACCCTCACGTCCCCCCCACACGCACCCTCACATCCCCACACACGCACCCTCACGACTCCCCCCACACGCACCCTCACGTCCCCCCCACACGCGCCCTCACATGCACCCCACAGGGACCCTCATAGCCCCCCACTCGCAACTTCACCTGGCCGCCATACGCACCCTCACGTCAATCCCACACGCACCCTCACGTCCCCCCCACACACACCCTCACATCCCCCCCACACGCACCCTCACGTCCCCCCACATGCACCCTCATGTCCCCCCCCACACGCACACTCAGGAGCCCCCAAACGCACCCACACGTTCCCCCCCACCACACACACTCTCACATCGCTCCCACACGCACCCTCACATCCCCCTACTTGCATCCTCACGTCCCTCTCACACGCATCTTCACATCCCCCACACCCACCCACACGACGCCACCACACGCACCCACACGACCCCCCGACATGCACCCTCACTTTCCCCCCCACACTCACATACACAACCTGACTTGAGCCCCACACACACTGTCACTTCCCCCACACGCACGCTCACCTCCAGCCCACATGCACCATCACGTCCTCCCTATGCACACCCTCACATACCCGCGCACCCTAACCTCCCTCCCACATGCACATTCACATCCCCCCCACACACTCACAACCCCACCACATGCACCCTCACGACCTCCCCACACGTACACTCACTTGCCCCTACACGCACCCTTACGTCCCCCCCAGACGCACCCTCACGTCTCCCCCACACGCATCCTCACATCACTCCCACATGCACCCTTACTTCCCCCACACACTACCATCACGTACCCACCCACACATGCACCTTGTCTTGAACCCCACACACTAGCACATCCCCCTCACACACACCCTCACATCCACCCACACACACCCTCATATCCCCCCACACACACCCTCACATCCCACCACGCGCACCCTCGCGTCCCCCCACACACACCCTCACCTCCCACAAACACACCCTCACCTCCCACACACACACCCTCACGTTCACCCCCACACACACCTTTTCGTCATGCCCACACACACCCTCACTTCACCCCTCACGCACCCTCACGTACACCCCACATGCACCCTCACGTCACCTCCACACGCACCCTCATGCCCCCCATACGCACCCTCACCTCGCCCCCACATGCACCCTCTCATCCTCCCCCCCCCACACGCAGCCTCACTTCCTCCCACATGCAACCTCATGTCCCCCCACACGCACATCCTCACGTTCCCCCCCATACGCACCCTCATCTCCTCCCCCGCACACACTCTCACATTCCCCCACACATACACTCACATCTCCCCACACACACCCTCACATCCCCCCCACACACACCCTCACATCGCCCCCACACGCACCCTCACGTCCCTCCCACACGCATCTTCACATCCCCCCACACGCACCCTCACATCCCCCCCATACACAATCTGACATGAGCCCCACTCACACCCTCACGTCCCCCCACGCGCACCCTCACCTGCCCCCACGCCCACCCTCACGTCCCCACCATGCGCACCGTCACCTCCCTCCCACATGCACACTCACGACCCCCCCCACGGGCACCCTCCGGACCCTCCCACATGCACACTCACATGACCCAACATGCACACTCATGTCCCCCCAGACGCACCCTCACATCTCCCCTACACGCATCCTCACGTCGCTCCCACATACAGTTACTTCCCTCACACACTACCCTCACGTGCCCCCCACACATGCACCTTGTCTTGACCCCCACACACCAGCACATCCCCCTCACAAACACACTCATCTCAACCCCACACACACCCTCTCGTCCCCCAACACATGCAGCCTCACTTACCCCCACACGCACCCTCGCGTCTCCCCCACACACACCCTCACGTTCACCCCCAAACGCACCTTTTCGTCATGCCCACACACACCCTCACTTCTCCCACATGCAACCTCACGTCGCCCCACATGCGCAACCTCACGTCCCCCCCCACACGCACCCTCACCTCCACCCCGCACCCTCACCTCCGCCCCACACACACCCTCACGACTTCCCAAACACACCCTCAAGTCCCCCCCACACGAACACTCATCTCCAGCTCACACGTACCCTCATGTCCCACCCACACGCACCCTCATTTACCCCCACATAATTACCTCACAGACCCCCAAAAGACACACCTTCAGCCCCACCCCACACAACCTCACATCCCACACAACTTCACATCCACCCCACACACAACCTCACTTCCCCTCACACACATACCCTCACATCCCCACCCCCACACACACACCCCCACACACACAACCACACATACCCCCACACACACCCCCACTCATGCCCCCACACACACTCACACATACCTCCACACACACCCTCACATGACCACACACACGCACACACCCTCACATCTCCCCCCCCCTCACACCCACACATCTCTCCCCCTCACACCCACACATTCCCTCCCACACAAACCCCTCCCCCACAGACACACAGACTCTCAGCCTTTTTTCTGGATTCTGTTCCCAGGAGACGTCGTTGTTTTACACAAAGGCTTCTCTCCCGGTGACGACGCTGAAGATCATCTTATTTATGATTGTAAATGTGTCCGACATTAATGGTCTGATTCTCCCTCCAGTTACAGTCACTCTGGATCCTGACACAGCCCATCCCCGGCTCATCCTGTCTGAGGACCTGACCAGTGTGAGACACGAAGACGAACTGCAGTCGCTCCCTGACTCCCCGAAGAGGTTTAGTGAAGATCCCATTGTCCTGGGATCTGAGGGCTTCACATCGGGGAGACATTACTGGGAGGTGCAGGTGGGCAACAAGTCATGGTGGACTGTGGGATTGGCCACAGAGTCTGTCAACAGGAAACAACTAATAACATGGACACCAGAGGATGGGGTCTGGGGGGTGGGGCTGTGGGGTGGGGACTGTTATGAGGCTCTGACGTCACCTCGTACCCGCCTGACCCTGACAGTGAGACCCGGGAAGGTCGGGGTTTACATGGACTATGAGGGGGGACAGGTGTCATTTTACAACGCTGACAACATGGCTCATCTCCACACTTTCACCCAAACTTTCACTGAGAAACTTTATCCTCTGTTCAGTCCCGGGTATAATATTGATGGGGACAATCCTGAGCCTCTGACAATCTGCCGGTGACAGTTAATGAGGAGGAAAATTAGTCCATTATAATAAGGAGCAAAAACCCTCAGCCATTAACTTGATTCATTGGCGGTGAAAATATTCTTGGGGGGTGAGGGGGGGAGTGGCCACTTTAAGATGGACATCACCCCGACCATCACCCTATACATACCCTCACATTCCACCCGCAACCCCCCCACCCCATCACACCCTCACATTCCCCCACACACACACCCTCACATAACCCCCCCACATACACTCACATCACCCTCACACACACCCTCACACCCCCCCCACACACACCCGCACATCCCCCCCCACGCACCCTCACATTCCCCCCCCCCCCCCTCACATCTGTGTTGGGAGAATCTGACTTGCCATCCAGTGTGTGACTCACACGCTCTGAGACAGGGATATATATCGCTGATATCTTTCTCTCCAGCAATGCCCAGTCTCACAGTCGGGGCTGTGCTCAGAATCTCACTGAAATCTCCCAAATCACTTTTATATCTATAAACAGGTGCCGTGTTGTTCCCCAGTGAGCGGCCGCGTCTCACTGTGTAGAAACACCGTGTATTTTCAGTGACAGTTTTTATAATCCATAACATTTCTCGTTCACTGTAACAATCACACACCAGCACATCCCCCTCACAAACACACTCACCTCACCCCCACACACACCCTCACTTCCCCCCACACGCACCCTCGTAAGAAGTGAGATCTTTAACCCTCACTAAACCGAGGTCCCGTCTGTGTCTGTTCAACTGGATATTAATATCCAAAGTATTGTTGTTGACTTACAAAATACTCGTTCAATTTACAATAAATTTGTTTTGTTATTATTTTATGTCCAATGATTGAACCCAATCTGCACACAATCCTCACCCTCTGATACACACACCCCTAACTCTCATCCCCTGATACACACACCCCTAACCCGCACCCCCTGATACACATACCCTAATCCTAACCCCCTGATACACCCCCCCAACCCTCACCCTCTGATACACACACCCCTAACTATCACCCCCTGATACACACATCCCTAACCCGCACCCCCTGATACACACCAAGAACAACAAATTATATTTTCGCAGCGCATTTCACGTCAGGACATCTCAAGGGGCTGTGATGTTAGGAATGCCAACCCGAGTTGGTGGTTGGGATCAGGAGGGGTGGAGGGCAGGGAGGGTAGACGTAAGAAGGTGATCCATGGAATGGTCAAAGAGGAGGGTTTTGAGATGGGCCATGAAGGCGGCATCGGAGGGGGCGAGGTGGAGGGACTGAGGGATGGAGTTCAAGAGGATGGGGGCAGAGAGGCTGAAGCACACTCGCCAATGGTGGGGTAGACAAGGTGGGGGACGTGGAGCAGGCCGGAGCCTGCTGAGCAGGGGGAGAGGACAGGTTGGTGGGGGTTAAGGGGTCACAGTGGTAGAAAGGAGCAAAGCCATGGAGGGCTTTGAAGTTGAGGACCAGGATGTTGAACTATATCGTCTGAGTGATGGGGAGCCAGTGGAGCCGGGCGAGGATGGGGGTGAACGGGTCACGGAGCCTGGTTGGGGAGGCTGACAAGGAGGGAGATTCTGCAGTCGAGCCATGAGGTGGCAAATGCGTATATGAGGGTTTCGGTGGCCTGACGGGTGAGGTAGTGGAGGAGTCGAGCAATGTTGCGGAGGTGGCGAAAAGGCAGAGCGGGTCATGACATGTATATGGGAGAGAAGATATTTGAGTGTCGAACAAGTCACACAGGATCCTGACTGGTTTGGTGAGGTGGAGTGTGAATCCTTGGATGCTGATGCTGCCAGTGCCTGAGGTGCGGAGGGGCTGGAGTGAGCCAATCAGGAGGGCCGTGGTTTGCTAACATTCAGCGGTAGAAAGTTGACTCTCATCCTGGACTTGATGTCTGACAGACAGTCTGTCAGGATGTTAGTTGTCCTGGAATCGATAGTGGAGGCAGAGAGATAGAGTTGGGTTTCATCTACATACATGAGGAAGTTGACCCCATGTCTGCGCATGATGTCACCGAGGGGGTGTATGCAGTGAATAAAAATGAGGGGAACTGAGGAACACCTCACAAGACTGTGGGGCTGGAAGTGAAACTGTTGGGAGAGACAAATTGGAGATGGTGTGAGAGATAAGCCCTGAACCATTCAAGGGGAGAACCTTGAATTTTGAGGGGAGCGGAGAGGTGGTGGAGGAGGATGGAGTGGTCCATGGTATCGAAGGCAGCCGAGAGATCGAGGAGGACAAGGAGCCAGAGGGAGCCCTCGTCACAGATGGATAAAATGTCTTTTGCCACCTTGACCAGAGCAGTTTTTGTGCTGCTAACAGCTCGGAAACCCAATTGGAGGGGATCGTGAAGGGAGTGGTAGGAGAGGAATGAACGAAGCTGGGAAGCAACGACTCTTTCAAGGACCTTAGAAAGAAAAGGGAGGTTGTAGATGGGCTGGTAGTTAGAAAGCAGGGATGGGTCCAGGGAAGATTTGTTCAAGATGGGGGTGATTCTACCTGTTTTTAGGAGGATTGGAACAGTGGTAAATGATAGGGAGAGATTGATAGTGTCGGAGTGAAGAGGAGTGAGGTGGTGGAACTGGGAGGAAACAAGAAGTGTGGGGATGGGGTGAAGGGAACAGATGGTGTGTTTCATGCTGGTTATGGTGGTGTGAAAGAGGAAGGGGAGACAGGTTCAAAAAGGTGAAGGGATGTTATGGGTAGGGGTCAGAGTGTGGGGTGGGGGGAGAAGGGGAGGGAGTGGCAGTTGGGAGGGTGGAGGCAGCTGAATGATTTTGGACTTGAGGAAATCCAGCATCTCCTCACAGTCAGAACTTGAGGAGAGACTGGACGAGGTGTGGGAGGGTGGACGGAGGAGCTGGTTCGTGTTGGAGAATAGGAAGCTTGGGTCTTCCTTCTCATCCAAGATTATCTTGGGAGTAGGAGGACCATTTGGCGGAGGCGAGGGCAGAGTGGTACTTTTGTGAGAGATCAGAGGGATGGAGGGTGGGTTTGAGGAGGGATGTGATAACAGCGGGCTTCAGGGGGATTTACACGGATGGATTTGGAAATCCTGCTTTGGAAATTTGGAAGCTGCCAAACCTTCGCCTCACTGGTCACTCACCACCACTCGTTCATCAACCCGTGGCCTCAGTGGTCTCTTACACCTGTTGTACAGATGGGAGATTTGAAATTTCTTGCCCCACTGGTGCCCACCCATGGCCAACCTCGCCCGGCTTTCATCGGCCAAACCTTCAACCCTCCCCACTCACATCTTCCACTGTTTACTGTGGTTTCCCGAGGCCCCACCACTTGCTGACTCATGAGCAAGAGGGGCCCATGTGTTGAGGCCTTTGGGAGGACTGTCTGTGGTCCTCCTCAGGGCTAAGGACTTTCCCCTCCCAGCTCCCCTTAAACAGGTGATGGTAATAGATGGGGGGGGGGGGGTGTCTGAGCCCCCTCTAGCCCTCGTCACCCGCTGTCTAAGCACAACTACAGATTAAACAAACTTCACTTGTTTTCTCTTATCAATAATAATAAATTTTTGCTTTTCCCTTTGTGATTGCTTTTGACAACTATGTTCATTTTAATACCTTTCAGCAGTTTATTTAGTTAAACAATGAAACACTAGATACGATTATTAATAATACATTTGATACAGTGCCTGATAACGTCTTCAAGATGTCTCAAAGCACTTCACAAAATATACTGTAAAGTTGACTGCAGTGTCCCACAAACAGTTCGGTTTCAAATTATTTAATTATTATTGAAATAATTTTGTTTTAATCCTAAACAGCTCGCTTTGTGTATGAAAAATGAAATATTTTAAACTCCTTCAACAATATTAAACTCCAATTTATAATAATAACGAGCTGTGCCCATTACAGCTTTGTTTGCAACCAAAGGCTCCAATATGGAATGTAGATTTCAGTGATAGCATTGACAAACCATTTAACGTACCACAAGCACTGTGTGTACACCTTAAGCAAAACTGCCATACATGTGCGATGGGTCATAGCTCATGAATGATAGCAGATCTTATCCAAGCTATGCCAACCAAAGCGGTTTAGTGTGTGATCCAGCAGGTTCTCGAAGTGTTGCAAGGCTTCCGGGAAGACGACATTTGCAATTTTTCCTTCTTCGGCCATGATGTACAGGGTTTGAGATCATGGCTTTCTGTGTCAAAGTCCAACTCTGCTGTTCTTTGTTCTTCAGTTTCATTTAATTCATGTTCTCTCTTTTCATAGCATTTTTATTTGTCCTTGAAAGGCTTGATCTTCATTCTGGCATCTTTAAGATTAAGAAAATGTGCTATTGAGAGGACTCCTGTTGGGAGGAATGAGTGAGAAGATTCAGTGGGAGGAGTCCTTGTTCAGACGACTCCTGTGGGATGACACCTTGTTGGGAGGACACCTTATTGGAAGGAATCCTGTGGGAGACTCCTGTTGGTACTTTGTTGCAGAATATAGAATGATATGTGATTTTGTTGCAGAATACCATGCACACCCCATATTTTGATTCTTAAGCTCATCAACAATAGGAGATCCCTGAAAAAAATATGCCCATGACACTCCACATTACAAGACCTTTCCAATGAGGTATAAATCATGTTAATCGGTTATTGAGTTTTTGGGGGACAATCAGACAGACATTTTATCTCTATTATTGCAGATGATAATCCTTGCATTTAATATAGCACTTCATCACAGCTTTGAGACATCTCAAAGCATTTCACAGAATATAATGTAAAGTGAATTGAATAAAAAATAAAATATTTTAAACTGCTGCAGTAACACTTTATCACAGACAGAGAAATAGATTCACCTTTTCCTCGTTTCTCCTGATGGCTGTTGTGGTGTAATTTGAGGAATAGAATCATTTGCTGAAAGTTACTGTGGTTTAAAATGACAGTGAGACCACATACAGTATTAAATATATAAACCTGCAGTACCGCGTTACTGCCAACAGATGGTGTTTTTTAATTGGGAAACTTCACCCCAATGTTTGCAGTAAACAAACAATAATAATCCTGACAAAGTCAAGTTGTCTCGGGGAGGAACAGCCTCCAACCACATGGAGAAGGTTTCCACTATAGTTCGGATATATTTATTTCAGGACGTCAAGTCCATGGAGAGGGTGCAGAGGAGATTTACCAGAATGATACCAGGGATGAGGGACTTCAGTTATGTGGAGAGACGAGAGCAGTTGGCATTGTTTTCCTTCAAGCAGAGAAGGTTATGGAAGATTTAATAGAGGAGTTCCAAATTATGAGAGGTTTTGATGGAGTGGATAGGGAGAAACTGATCCTCTGACGGGTGGGTCGGTAACCAGAGGATACAGGTGCCCAACTTTACTGTCAGGTTCGATCCACAGCTTTCCTTTCTGCCACACAGCCATTTGTTCACTGACCAGTACCACATTTTTCCACCTTCGCCACATTTCCCGCCTCCGGCTGTACCTCACAACCGATGCATCAGAAAGCCTCATCCTCAACTTCGTCACTTCCCGTCTGGACTATTCTAATGCCTTCTCCGTGGTCTCCCCGGCTCCCACATACACAAATAAAATTGATAAAAAACTCCGCCATTCACATACTCACCAGCACAAAACTCCATATCCCCATCACACCAGTCCTTGCCAAGCACCACTTGCTCCTGTTACCATACAATAATATTATTCAAAAAATAAAATTGATAACTCAATCCACTGCTGTTTCTGGGACGCTGCTGTATACAACTGACTGCTATGTTTCGCCCTCAAAACACAGTCAATTCACTTTACACTATATTCTGTGAGACGCTTTGAGACATCTTGAAAACATGATAAGGCACTAAGTCTTTTATGGAGTCCTGCACCTCAGTGGTGAGAGCACTCGCCCTGACATTGGTTCAATTCCCGGGCAGGGCAAAGGCTGTGCAGGTTTCCTTACTCCACATGACTGTTGACCAAGAATTGAGTATCAACCTGGTTGTCAGTCGATTAGCAGATCACTATCTGGGGGGAAATTCACTTCAAAATATAAATAAAATTATAATAATTTGGTCACTGAATCCGCGAGTGTTTGTCAGACACCGCTGTGTGCGATTGGCTGCCGTGTTTCTCCCACAAACAGGCAATTCACTTTACTATATATTTTGTGAAGCGCTTGAAGATATCTCGAATACGTGACAAAGCGCCATTGTAATTACTATATCAAACGCAATGATTATTATTATTACCTGCTCCTGATCGGTGATGAAATCCGCAGACATGGAAATAATTACCACATGGATACCATGTGTCTGAGGGCGAGAGAGCCACGACCCCAGGACACAACATTCTGGGCAGGTTCCCGCTGAGTGGACACAACTAACCCTCACACCCCCCCCCCCCCCCACCTGATATACACACCTCGAACCCTCACCTCCCGACACACACACCTAAACCTCACCCCGACAACACACTAACCCTCACCCCCCCCCGACAAACACCTCTAACCCTCACCCCCATATACACACCTCGAACCTCACCCCCCGACAAACACCACTAACCCTCACCCTGACACACACAACCCTAACCTTCACCCGGATACACATATCTCAAAACCTCACCCCGACAAACACACACCCCAAACCCTCACCCCCTGACACACACAACCCTAACCCTCACCCCCTGACACACAAACCCCTAACCCTGACCCCTGACACACACACCACTAACCCTCACCCCCCAACACACACACCCCTGACCCTCACCCGACACACACACCCTAACCCTCACCCGACAACACACACCCCAAACCCTCACCCCTGACACACACAACCCTAACCCTCACCCCCTGACACACACTACCCTCACCCCCACACATATCTCAACCCCCCCCCCCCCCCGACACCACCCTTGACCCTCACCCCCTGACCCTCACCCCCTGACCCTCACCCCCTGACCCTCACCCCCGGGGCTCAGGGCCACACGGCCGCCGAGTTGGGAATGTCGGTGTTGGTGTAGAAAACCCCTTTGATGTGAAGCTGTTGATAGTCACAGAGAATAATAATGTATTTGATGTCATTATATTATACAATAAGTGATTGAATCTTCAATGAAAGGATTTCCCACTGAATATGTAATGTATATAACAGTATATGTGCCATTGCTGTTGACTATAGTGACTTTATACCATATTCTCACCAGTTGGGGCGGAGGTGTCAGAGGGACTGTCGCTCGAGCGCGTTTCTGCCCTTCGGCGCTTCTGGAATGTTCCCGCCCTCCCCCCGCGCATGCGCACCTTCCCGAGTCTGGTCCCCGGCGGGAAAGCGCGGGAGCGCGGGACCGAGTGACGGTTGGAGACGGGACACAGCGCGCACGCGCGGGAAGGCGGGGCCGCGCGAGACGGAGAGCGGCGGGAACAGTGCGCATGTGCCGACACCACGTGACAGCGCTTTGGGCGTCAGGACCCGAGAAGAGCGCGAGAGTCGGTAAGTGAGGAGCGGAGGACCGACCCCGCGCTCCCCCCCCGGACCCCAACACACACACACACACACACAGTGACCGCACACCGACACCACACACTCCACACACCGGTGGGAGCCGCTGAAGGCGGGAAACTGGGCAGAGAAGCCGCACAAAGGCTGTGACAGGACAGCGGAGCCGTCACCGCCCCTCACACAGACTGACACACACAGCGGGAACGGGAGGCAGTGGCTCCGGACACGGCTCTGGGCCTGAGAGCCGCGGTCTGACCACCTGCCACAGGCGGGAAGTGTGTGAAGGGACACAGTGGCCGCCACACACAGCGGGTCCTGGGGGTCACTGGTTTACCGCACACACCACACAAGTGCGGGAAGGGCGGACAGTGCTCGAGGAGCGAGTCCCGGCAGCTGCTGTCTTACCTCCCGCAGGAAGAGCTTCACACGAGGAGGAGGAGATGGCGTCGGTTATCTGTGGTGACGATCGGATGTCAATAGCGTTTGAAGTTGATTTGGGTTTGAGTTATAAAAGGAAATGCTGTTGAACAGTGAACAGATAGAGAGACGGTGCGGACACGTTTACGCCACAGAATTGAATAGAATTCAATACAATATAAATAGTATAATTTAAGTGTATCGCTGAAGCTGAAAGAGCCGTTGAAAGAGAAAGGAAACTGTTGTGAATCGGGACAAGAAAGTTTGTAAATGTATATTATTAAACAAACAAGAAATATTTTAAAAAGAGTGGTTTGAGGTCCTCTGTCCGTCTGGAAACAAAACCCTTCGGCTCTGCTTTTGCCCATCTCTCCCCTCCCCACCCCCTCAGCTCCCATTCCCCCCTCAGGTGCCCATCAGCTCTGTGAAGCGCTTTGAGCCATCATCTCGACATGAGGCGCTGTGTCAATATAAACTGTACTGTCACATCCCAAACTGGTCTCAGTGACTGTGAGGCTGAGAGCAGCTGAACTCACGGACTTGTTTTAAACCAGAAATATATTTCTTTGTTGATAGAATATATATTTACACTTTCCTCAAAAAGAAACAAATGCCAAAAGAGAATGAAGAAACACAACACGTTATTGTACCATTACGGGACGTGACAGCCCCGACCCCTTGTGGTGGGGGGTTGGGGGGGAGGGGCTGCCATTGCGCACTCCACTTTGGTGGAGGGACCAAGGCTCCCCCCCCCCCCCCCCCCGGGATCTGCTGCCCGTTGCGGGATGTGCTCACATTTCTTGGGGGGGAAATGTGTGACTGCACACACCCTGATAAGGGGCACTTCCATTTACAGATGTCACCCCAATGTGCACCGTAAACACATATAATTACACTAACAAAACACCCCGAGACATCGAACACAAACCCTACACTGCAATAAACACAACCAGTCAACCCCCTGTCACTGTGTGAGGTTAGTGACTGAGCTCAGTCGCTGTGTGAGGGTAGTAACTGAGCTCAGTCACAGGATTAGCCTCTGGACATCGCCATCCCGGACACAGGTTTAATTTACTGTTAATAGTGAAGATTCTTCTCTTTCAATGCAAAACCTAAACAGGTCAGTGTCGGAAATTGTTTTCTGAAATGAACTATTATTTTACCATTAAAATAACGCCTTAACTTTACTGTGATACCAGTTACAGGATTCACTGGTTTCACTTTCACATGTGGTGATGTGGAGTTTAGATATGAAATAAATGTTCTGTATCGTCAGGTTTGTGTCAGTACTAAAGCGGGAGCTCTGCAGTCAGTTTATTCCCAGTTTGTGGTTTAATCGCTGAGAATCGGAGGCAAGTGAGGAGGGAAGGGAATGGGAGCTCCTCTCTGACCTGCACCATGTTGGGGTGAATAAGGAGCGGCTGTGAGGAGGGGGAGGGGAGGAGCACATTACAGCAGTTACACATAACATGTTCCTTCCCCAGTCTGATTGCTGTCAGGTCACTGGTGTTTACAGTATTTCCTGTGAAGCGCTTTGAGACGTCCCTGGATGTAGAAGGTGCTGTGTCAGATGTCAGGATTATTATTCTCCGAGGTCACCTTGACAAGGGCTGAGGGTTGAAGCTCAGACAAACAGACTCTGTGTGAGTTTGGTGCCTGAACCAGCAAAACGTTCTACTGTTTCGAGTTAAAAGCGAATCAGTGTCAGAAATTGTTTCCCGATATGGAAAGTTTATTGTGATTAAAAATAATCATTTTATTTTTACTGTTATCCCACTGACTTGGTTTAGCCGAAACTACAAGAGCAACTTATATATCGCCCTCCATGCAGAGCAGCGTCTCAGAGCGCTTAACAGTGGTGATGCCTGACTCTAAGCTGGGGTGAGGGGTGATGTAGCGGTCAGCACTCTTGTCCCTGAAAAAAAACAGCCCCGATCCACCCGCTCCACTATTGGCGGGAGAGCCTTGAGCCTCTCTGCCTCCAACTTCTGGAATTCCATCCTCCAGTTACTCTGCTTCACCCCCTCCTTAGCCTCTTCAAGTCCTGCCTCAAGATCCTCCTCTTCGACTATGCCAACGGCCACCCCCTTCCCCTCCCCTCCCTTCTCCGCCCCCAACCTCAGCTCAGGTCTGAAATGCTGTACATTGTCCAGCGCCTTAAGACATCGTCCCGACGTGAAAGGCGCTGTACAAATGTAATCTTGTTTTTGTTGAATCAAAGGGTTGCGGGTTCAAGTCCCACGTTAGGACTTTGACCTCACAGTTTAGGCTGATACTCCCCCTCGCAGTATATGCTGTGGGAACATAGCATTGTTGGAGGTGATGTCCTTTGGATGTGAGGTTAAGCTGAGGTGCTGTCTGCCTGTCATGTGGATGTCAAAGATCCAAATTGCTGTTGTTGTCCCACCTGTTTCAGGCAATTACGTTATTCCCCAATTTTGGAAGAACACTTTGTTCAAATGCTGATCTGGATTGTGACACAGATCTGGTGTTATTGTGTGTTATTAATTTATTATGAATTGTCTGTTGATTTCCTCGTGTTTCATTGCTCGATGTCCTGACAGATGATGGAGAAGATTTTCATTGTGATTTTCCTGTTTGAGATTCCGGCTTCACTTTCTGGTGAGCAACACAGTCATTTTCTGCCTAATCACTTTCACATTAACATTGCTATTTATTACAGAGGCAACTAAAAGATTAGCTCACTTGTCAAAGTAGAGAATAGTTTTGTTTCTGATAAAGAATCCACTCACTGTAACTGGAAGCTGGAGCTTGTAATCACTGCAGCTGAACCTGCCCCAGAAATGTATTGCTTTTATCAACTTCCCTCAGTCTATCAGCCCATAACTGTGGCTGAAAGGTCCTCATCAAACCTGGTATAGACTTCCCAGCTTCTCCTGATCACCTCCCGTTGTTCAGTGGTGAACAACTGTATCTCATTTGTGAGAGAAAAGACAATTCCTGACTGTGTTAATGAGCTGAACGAGAGGACATTCTGGCTGTGTTTACTCTGGAGCCGTATTTCAAACTATATTTGCAAAGGTTGTGAGCTGTCCGTGTTCACAGAACTGAACTCCGAGAGTAAATGTATCAGGTGAAGCTGAGATGGGAAGATGGGAGGTGAGTATTCTGGGAAGATGAGGTCAAATGGGCTGAAGGACTTTCTTCATCTGAACCTCTCTTGTGATCGGGTGAAATGTGTCCACTGATGAGGATATAAACTGGTGATATACATTCACCTGTTAAATGATAACATTGCTGCACATTTCCAAATAACATATATTTCTGTAATAAGACATTTCATAGAATCGTAGAATCGTACAGCACAAAAAGAGGTCATTTGACCCATTGAGTCTGTGCGGCTCTTTGAATCGAGTAATGTAAGGTCAATCTCACACCCCAGCCCTTTCCCCATAACCCTGCAAACCTGTCCTCCTCAAATACCTATCCACCGCGTTTTTAAAAGTTGTTTTCGAAGTTTCTGTGCAGACTCAGGTCACTTCATATCTCAGACTTTCAGGGCTTCAGAAAACCAGACATTGTAAACCCGTCAGTGACAGTGACACAAATAAACTATTGAATCTCATAGTTTCACATTTAAATAGAAACAAATCATAATAACAGCTTAATAATTGATACTGTATTGTTCATTAGATTCTTTTATAGTTAATGGTCCACGTCAGCCTGTCCTCACAGCTCTGGGGAACGATGTCACTCTGGGATGTTGGTTAACACCAGGAGTGGCTGCAGATATGATGGACGTGGAATGGAGTAAATCTGATTCTGGGGATGTGGTGCATTTATGTACAAGTGGAGAGGATCAACCTGATCAGCAACATGAAGCCTACAGAGGAAGAACCGAGCTCATTAGAGACGGGATGACTCGAGGAAACGTGTCTCTCAGACTGAAGAACGTGAGGTGCTCAGACCAAGGAGAATACACATGTTTTGTGGGATCAACAACAGATTTTGGTGAAACAACAGTGGTTGTGAAAGTTGAAGGTTTGTTGTGTTTAAACTGTACATTTCCCTATTCTAAGCTCATATTCCCACCCCGTCCCAGTCAATATATTTTCCAGCCTCAGAAATGCACCATAATCTCTACCAGAGCCCCGTGTGTACTGCACAATGTAATGATTTGTCATTCTGGCTCAATGTGGGCAATTGGCTGCCGCGTAACACCCACAAAATACACAGTCAATTCACTGTACAGTGTATTCTGTGAAGGGCTTTGAGATGTCTCGAAGACGTGATAAGGCTCTATATCAAGTGAAGGATAATATTGTTCATTGGAAGGACTCTTGTTGTTTGGTTTAGAGGGTTGTGGGTTGAAGCCCCACATCAGCACCTGAGCTCATAGTTCAGGCTGATACCACACTCTGTCACTGAAGGACACTCAGTGTTAGAGGCTGACGTTTGGTGAGACGTGAAAATTGACAGGTTGCACCTGTCTGTTCAGGTGGACATTAAAGATCCCATAAACTGATGGAGAATGTAGTGTATTGCAGATTAATTGGCCATTCACTTGATGGTACACGTGAGTGATTAGGTGTAAAGTACTGAATGTTTTGATTTGATCAATTGTTACAAAAGTTCTTTCATTGCATTTGGTGATAACACAGTGTATTATTGTTACAGATCGCAGACGGCTGCCCTTGATTTCCATGGCAGGTTACCAGGACTCGAGGCTTAAACTCACCTGCAAATCAAAAAGCTGGTATCCCAAACCTCGTGTGGTTTGGTTTGATAGGAGTGGAGCAGAGGTGAAAGCCAAGACTGAAACATGCACTCAGGGGTCTGAAGACTGTTGGAAATGTGAAAGTAGCATTGATATAACCAGAGATTCTACAGACAGATTCACGTGTCTGACAGGAAACTTTCTGGAGGAAAAGAAGGCAAAGATCCAGGTATCAGGTCCGTGAAACATTTGGAAAAATATAAACACTTCAATGCAACGTATTACAGTTAATATTGTGATGTGGAACAATCCACAGCAGCTCCCAATGTTCAATCTGAGGCTTTCATTCTGATTTTCTTTCAGCCACTTTCATCATAGGATAGTTTGCTATTGTAATTACAAATAATGAATTACACAACAACAACAACAAGATTACATGTCTATAGCGCCTTTCACGTTGGGAGGATGTCCCAAGGCACTGGACAGTGACAGCAATTCATGTATTATTGAAATACATGAATTTAGTGTGTGTGGCTTTTCGCTGTTAGTGTTTCCAGTCAGTTGTGGAGTCCTGTAGCTCAGTGGTTAGAGCCTCACAAGCGAGAGACCTGGGTTTGATTGTCGGAGACGCTGTCCTTCAGATAAGACGTTGAACCGAGGACTTGTCTGTTCCTGTTCAGGTGGATTTTAAAGTTCCTCTGACACTTTTCATGAAGAGAAGGAATTTTCTCTAGGTATCCTGGCCAACAATCCTACAGATAAATTGGTCATTCATTGCATAACTGTTTGTGGACATTGTGTGCGCAAATTTGCTGCCATGTTTGCGTACAAATAAAAAGTCACTACATATCACTTTAACGCCTGTGAAGCGCTTTTGAGACTTCATACAAATGTGATAAAGTTCTATATCAAATGAAAGAATGAAAGGGTTATTATTAAATATGATACAAAATGTTCTTTATGTTACAGAGGAGCTTTTCCACCGAGACCCAGACTGGATGGTGGCTTTCCTTGTGGCGTTCAGCCTTGTGCTTGGAGCAGTTGGTGTGTTGGTGTTCTTCTGCAGAAAACGATTGAAAAAAGTTAAAGGTAATAAATGATTTTAAGTTTCCCCCAAAATATAATCTTTACTTTCATCCTTTATATAATCCATAACATAGTGAGGAGAGCACTGGCAATGTCTGAGCGGCAGGTGATGAAGGCGAGAGTGAGTGTTTCCGAGGTGTTGGGTGTGAGGTAAGGGCGGAGGCGGGTGATGTGATGGGGGTGAATGAAGGCGGTTTTGATGAGGCAATGCATGTGAGGGAGAAAGGAAAGCTGGGGATCAAACCACATGCCATGGTTGTCACTGAGAGAATTAGAGAGAGAGGCCGGGGAGGCTGAGGAGCTCAGAGTCAGAAGAGAGGAGGTGTTGGCAGGAGCCAAAG
The DNA here is from genome assembly GCF_018977255.1 of Callorhinchus milii. NCBI lineage: Eukaryota > Metazoa > Chordata > Chondrichthyes > Chimaeriformes > Callorhinchidae > Callorhinchus > Callorhinchus milii. The sequence goes on from NW_024704771.1 coordinate 796,717, forward strand.
GTGATGGCTTCAGCCTTATCTAAACAAACAAATTGAGTCGGATCTTGAAGGCGGCATGAGAGGGGGTGAGGTGGGATGCAGTTGCAGAGGGTGGGGCCAGAGAGGCTGAAGGCTTGCCCACCGATGTTGGGGTAGGCAATGCGGGGAACATGAAGCAGGCCGGAGGATGCTGAGTAGAGGGAGCGACAGGTTGGTAGGAGGTTATGAGGTCACAGGTAGGGAGTAGCAAGGCTGAGGAGGTGAGGTGAGGATCAGGATCCTATGAGTCATGTGGAGCCGGGCGATCATTAGGGTGATAATCTCGCGGTGCATTGCAGGAGAGGACAGAGGCTACAGACTTCTGGACAATCTGCAGCCTGTGGAAGGAGGAGTTGGGGAGGCTGACAAGCAGGGAGTTTGTGTAGTTGAGCCTGGATGTGATGAACGTGTGGATGAGGGTCTCGAGAGTAGTGGTAGAGCCGGGCAATGTTGCGGAGGTGGGGAATGGTGAAGCGGGTCATGGCAACGATATGGGGTATGAAGGTCTGTTAAGAGTTGAACAGGACACTGAGGTTCCACATTGGCTCCATGATGTGTAGAGTACAGCCATGAAGGGTGATGCTGTCAGTGCACGAGTTATGGAGGCATTGACAGGAGCAATGCAGGACGGCCTTGGTCAACTGGAGAAAGTTAGCTCTCATCCAGGACTTGAGGTCTGACAGACATTCTGTGAGGACAGCAGTGATCCTGGAGTCGAGGTGGAGGTGGAGTTGGGTATCATCACATATATGTGGGAGTTGACTCCATGTCTATGGATGATGTCACCAAGAGGGATCTATACTGAGTTGGAGGAAATTTTGGCTCATCCAGGCCTTGATATCTCACAATCAACTGGACAGATCATCAGGGACCTGGGGTCGAGAGTAGATTTCGGGTCATCCACATCCATGTGGGAATTAAGGCCATGTCTGTGGATGATGTTGAGGGACAAAGTGACTGTGTTGGCCAGTAGTGGGCAGAGGAAGGGCAATTGGGTGGTCAGGAGATGGGTGGGGAGGTTGTTGAGGGAGTAGGTGGTGAGCTTTATGTTATGAGAAGGGAGATGTAGCCGGGGGTATTTTGTTGATTTTTTGTTGTTGAACGTGAAAGGCACAATATAAATATAAGTTTGTTGTTATTATTGTCTATTGTCTCTCACACATAAAGAGAAGTTGTGGGATAAAAGGCTGGAAATGTTAATCAGATTATGTCTTGTCGTTTCCAAACTGCAGAAGGATTTGCTCACACAGAGGGATGTCAAGATGTAGAATTCTTTGCCCCAGAAATCTGTGGAGAAGGAATCAATGTGAATTTTTAAATGAGAGACAGAGACTCGGATAGTAGAAATATTTGGGTAAAGAGCAGGGAATTGGATTTAAAAGATTAAAATTGGTGGAAGAGGCTCATGGGCTGAATTGTCTCCTCCTGTTCCTCTTTTCCATTACTAAAAGCTGATTTCAATGAGAAGTTACCTGAAGCAAAGCCTTTAGTGCACTGTTATTTTGACTCATATTTAATAAAATATTGTATTAACATTTCTGCTGGATTGTTTCTGTTACATTTAAGGGAAATGTCCTACAGTTTATTGATGAGGACAACACTGACGATTGTGTTTTTATTTTCCAGTTTATGAAAATCTAAAAAAGGGATTTAAAAATCTGGGTAAGTAACAACATTACAAACATCCCCGAGCCTCAGCCTCCCGAGAGTCAGGTCCTCGGAGACCTACCACAAGCCCTTCCTGTGCTCTCTGGTGACCTCAGCATTTACATATACACACACACCCAGACATATGCACACACACCCAGACATATACACACACACCCAGACATATACACACACCCAGACACAAGCACACAAGCACACACACAGAATCACAGAACAACCTGAACTAAACCCATCTCCTGTGGAATAAAGAAACATGTGACAATTCTGTGCAGATGAGGAGAATCTCAGTGTGTTTGACTGTAGAGAGAAAGTGAAACTTACACTTTAACACAAATTAAATCATTCTGATACAATGAATGAATTAAAAAACATGATGTAAACGAGTCTATGAATGAGATTCCACTCAGTTAGATTCTGTCCAAAATGTGACCTGAAACAACAATTTACATTGATACAACTGCCTCCATGCGCCGGGTCAGGGTGAAAGGGGAGATGACCGTACACACGGTTAAAGAGGAAGGTCTTCAGGTGCGATGAAAATGGTCAAAGAGTGGGGAGTGAGATGGAGGGATTGAGACAGGGAGTTCTGTGGGTTTGGTGGTTAGTGGTTGAAGACTTGGCCACCAATGGTGGGGCGGAGGGGAGTCAGGGATGAGCAGAAAGCCAGAGCCGCCCAAATGAAGGGGTGGGTAGAGGAGTGGGTTGTGAGCAGGTCGGAGAGGTAGGGAGGTGCTGGACATGAGGTGATTTGTCAGTGAGTGTGAGGATCTTGAAATGGATCTGTTCAGTGATAGGGAGCCGGTGGAGCCCGGCAAGGGCTGGAGTGATGGGGTATGGAGTTTGTTGTGGGTAATGTACCAAATGTTAAGGATTATTACTATTATCATTATTCACTTATTGAGATTGTAAATGTCTAATCAGTTTTATCAGTTTCTACAGTGCAAAAAATCCCCATTCTTAATGTGAATTACAACACAAATTGTGAAATAAAAATAGATGAGGAAGAAAATCTTATATTTTTGGTTTGTTCACTGGTTTCATTTCCTTCATTTGATGTGAGCACGTATCCTCCTATCACAGTGAGTTTGGAAAGTTTGAGCTTAAAGGAAAATAAAGAAACTGAATAAAATAAACCAGATAAGTTTGTTAACTTTTTTTTCAAAAATTTAAAATTACATTTTCTAAAACCTTTTCTTTTGTTTTAAAGATAATGAACTGAAATCTGCCAAACAAGGTACAGTACATTGTGTTATTGGCACTAAGTGTTTATGATGGAATTCCATCAGTGATGATGTCCCATAAGTGAATCAATCAATGACGACTGACTTCAACATTCAAACCGTCTTCACTCAATGACTTTCAGTCTCGTGAGAAACTTTACATTGTTTATCAATATTTGTTTCTTTCTTTAGACCAAAAATACATGAAAAAAACACTGGGTAAGTTTTAATCTCCTGGAGCGTGAAATAAGTTTCCTTCTCATCGCGCCTCCCCTTGTTTTAAAGGATGATTCTGGGAAGGGTCAGTGGGAAAGGGAGTTAGTGAGAACTTTGGATAATGATAAGCTGTGAGGTTTCAGCAGGAAAAACATGAGCAATTCCCCTCAATCCATCCTCTGTGGACCACAAGCCTTGCTTCTGGCCAACCCATGTCTAAACATTAGTAAACCCGGGAGCATGGCGCTGGGGAGAGGGTTCATTCTGTATCAGACAGACACGGAAACTCTATACACAGTTTGTGGAACTCCGAATAGTTTGGTTTGGAGACTCTTAACCCCAGTGATGGGTTTGTGTGTGTGTCAGACTCTGATCAAAACTAAGTCCATGTGTTTTTTTTAATTGGTGAAAACAAACTCTGATTGGGATTTGGTGAGATCCTGAAGCCTCAGTGCTGAAGGGTTGTTTATCAGCTGAATCACAAGACTGTGAATAGGTTCAGTGTGTAACAGTGGGGGGTGATTTGTGCAAATAAACAATCAAAAAATATACTGTTCCCTTTCAGAACTGAAAAAACAGTTCACCAAATCAGGTACTTGATGACTTTATCCTCATTTACTGTTGTTGATGTTATTGATGTAGAATTGTGCTGCTTCTCAAAGGATCAATTATTATCACCTCTGATAAAGATAATAAATTAAATGTAAGAAATACGATTATATTAAGATTATAAGCAAAGTTTGACGTGAACTTTCAATGTAAAGGTTCAGTCATCTCACATCTACAAATGTGATCAGTTTGTCAGACTCTGTAACCTGGTGTGATCTGAACCCAGATATTGAGTTACATCGATAGATCACAGTAGAACAGAAGAAATGCTGAGGAAAAAAGCCCAATATCCATCCAGTTTGCCTTCCACCTTCCTGGCAGTCGCACACAAATATGTCCCAAACTACCTCTGTACTATATCCCATAATGTTATTGCCTAAAAGAACATTTCTAATCTGTGTTTGAAAGAATCTACTCAATAATAATAATCCTTGCATTTGATATAGTGCTTTTCACATCTTCTAGATGTTTCAAAGCGCTTCACACAATGTACAGTAAAGTGAATTTACTGTATATTTGTGAGCGAAATGCTGCAGTCAATTACGCACAGCAGCGTCCCACAAACAGTCGAGGATTGAAGTGACCAATTTATTATTATTTTCCTTTCTAGAGGGATTATTATCAGGTGTGTGGAGTAAGGAAACTTGCCCATGGTTTTTCCCTGTGGGAATTGAGCCCAGGTTTCTCGCTTGCAAGGGGAGTGCTCCAACCACTGAGCTGCAGGACTCCACAGTGTCATTGGTGAGATCATACTCTAAGTAAAGTCTGGACTCACCAATGACTTTCAAAGTGACCCGATTACCCCACTATTTCCATTTGCTATTGATCTTTTGATATATCCCAACAACAGATTTCAGAAGTAACATATATTGAAGTCTACAAAAGATGAAATTATAAGCAAAATCTTATTAAATTAAAACTTCTGTTTCTTTCCAGAGTGGGAGGTCGTTGACAGTTGTAAATGTAAGTTACCCCACATTACAGGCTGGTTATACACCCCACATTACAGGCTGGTTATACACCCCACATTACAGGCTGGTTATAGACCGCACATTACAGGCTGGTTATACACCCCACATTACAGGCTGGTTATACACCCCACATTACAGGCTGGTTATACACCCCACATTACAGGCGGGTTATAGACCCCACATTACAGGCTGGTTATACACCCCACATTATAGGCTGGTTATACACCCCACATTACAGGCTGGTTATACACCCCACATTACAGGCTGGTTATACACCCCACATTACAGGCTGGTTATACACCCCACATTACAGGCTGGTTATAGACTCCACATTACAGGCTGATTACGGACCCCACATTACAGGCCGGCATAGATTAGTTTTCAGGTGCGTGCGTGCGCACGCAACAAAGAAAAAAAAAAACCTCTGCGCCCCCCCCCCCCCCCCCCCCAGGGTTCACATCAGAGCCCACTATGGTCCTGTTGCGTTCGCTGCCCCAATCTACGGGATAATGCCATCCACCTGACCGCTCGCTCCCGGTCCCCGCGTGCGCACTATGGCTGCCGCTTTGACCCGAGCCCCCGAGCCCCCTCCCGCCCCCCTTCTCTCTCCCCCCAAACCCTCCTCCCTCTGCATCTCTCCCGCTCTCTCCTCCTCTCTCTCCGTCCCTCTCGTCTTCTATCCCCACTTGACCCTCCCACAACCTCCGTCTGCTCCAGTCTGGGAATCCTCCGCCGGGCTCACCGTGGCACTCGGCGTTGGCTGTCCAGCAGCAGCCACACCGACTGCCCCATTCTCCACCACACTCGCCACCCACCCCGGGCACAGACCCGGGGAGTCAACCTCTCCTCCCTTAGCCCCATTCCCCCCACCCCAGCCTCACAACCTGGACCCCCCTCCCCTCCCACACACCCTTCTGTCAACCGCTCCCTCCACATCGGACTGCAAAATGTCCGCTCCCTCTGCAACAAGGCCCTGGTCATCAACGATCTCATCCTTGATGAGAACGTTGACATCATGGCATTAACAGAAACCTGGCTCACCCCAGGCGACACCTTCCCCCTCACGGAGGCCACGCCACCCGGCTACACCTCCCACCACATCCCTCGCCCCAACCGCCGTGGCGGTGGTGTTGCCCTTATCTCAAGGACACCACTTGCCCTATCCCCCTACTCCACTGGCTCTTTCCCCTCCTTTGAGCACCTCACCCTCTCCCACCCCTCATTCCTCTCCCTTAAAATCCTCCTCCTCTACCGGCCCCCTAAAACCTCTCCCACCTTCATCTCTGACATTTCAACACTCCTCACATCTCTTTGCCTCTGCTCTGATCGCCTCATCATCCTGGGCGACTTTAACCTACACTTCACCCCCTCCTGCTCCATCTCCACAGACTTCTCTTCCCTGCTCTCCTCACTCAACCTCTCCTTACACATAAACTCCCCCACTCACAGTCACGGCCACCCACTCGATTTGGTGATCACCCGGGGCCTCAGTGTCTCGGATGTCACTATTACCGACAAGGCCATCTCTGACCACTACTTCATCTCCTTCACCACCTCCACCCCCCTCCCCACCTCCACCAGACCCACCACCATCTTCTACCGCCCTTGGAAGAAGTTACCCCCACAATCCCTAACCGATGCCTTGGAGTCCTCTGAACTCCTCTCCCTCTGGCCTTCAACCCTCACCGACCCCTCTTCTCCTCTCTCCCTCCTCCACAATACCCTCTCCTCCACACTCGATACTCTTGCCCCCATCACTTCCCGCACTGTCTCCTACTCCCGCTCCTCCCCCTGGTACACCACCCACCTCCGCTCACTGAAAAGCCAGGTGCGGGCTGCTGAACGCACCTGTGTCAAATCTGGCCTAACGGTCCACCGACAAATCTGGCTGGACCTCCTCAAAATTTACCGCTCCACTCTAGCCTCGGCCAAGTCGTCCTTCTACTCCAGGATAATCCTGGAGGCGAAGAACAACCCCAGGCTACTGTTTTCCACCACAACCCGACTCCTCCGTCCCCCCCGCCACCCCGCGCAGGTCATCTCCTCCAACCTTCACTGCGAGGAGATGCTGGATTTCCTTGAATCCAAGATCAAGGGAATCCGCTCCGCGGTCACTTCCCCTCCAACTTCCACCCACCACCCACCCCTTCCCTCCCACACTCCGACTCCTACCCATCCTCCCCTACACACCTTCGTACCCGTTTCCCCACCCTCTGTCACTGAACTCATCCTATCCCTAAAACCAACCACCTGCTCCCTTGACCCCATCCCCACTCCACTCCTTATCTCCCAGCTCCACTTTCTTGCCCCACATATCACTGACATCATCAACCTGTCCCTCTCCTCTGGCTCTGTCCCCATTCCATTAAAAACTGCCATCATCACGCCCACCCTGAAAAAACCCTCCCTTGATGCGTCGCAGCTATCAAGCTACCGGCCCATCTCCAACCTCCCCTTTCTCTCCAAGGTCTTGGAAAGAGTTGTCGCCTCCCAACTGCGCTCTTTCCTTTCCACCCATTCTCTTTTCGAACCCCTTCAGTCAGGTTTCCGTGCTGCCCATAGCACAGAAACTGCCCTGGTCAAGGTCACCAATGATATCCTGACCATCTGTGACCAGGGCTCCCTCTGTCTCCTCGACCTATCGGCAGCATTCGATACGGTCGACCACGCTATCCTACTCCACCGCTTGTCCTCCCACCTCAACCTTCAAGGCACTGTCCTTGAATGGTTTAGGTCGTACCTTTCTCACCGTCTTCACTTTGTCTCGACGAATGGCTTCTCCTCCACCCCCCGTACTGTCTCATGTGGTGTCCCTCAGGGCTCTGTCCTTGGTCCCCTCCTCTTCACCCTCTATATGCTCCCCCTTGGTGACATCATCCGCAGACATGGAGTTAACTTCCACATGTATGCGGATGACACCCAACTCTACCTTTCCTCCTCTACTCTCAACTCCACGACCACCGATGTCCTGACAGCTGCCTGTCCGACATCGAGTCCTGGACGAGAGACAACTTTCTTCAGCTCAACGTGCGAAAAACCGAGGCCCTCCTGATTGGCTCACGTCAGCGCCTCCGCACCTCAGGCGCTGACACCATCAGCATCCAAGGCTGCACTCTCCACCTCTCAAAGCCAGTCAGGAACCTCGGCGTTTTGTTCGACCCTGAGCTGTCCTTTCTCCCTCACATCCGCACCACAACTGGCACCGCCTTCCATCACCTCCGGAACATCGCCAGACTACGGCATTACCTCACCCCTCACGCTGCTGAAACCCTGGTTCACGCCTTTGTCACCTCAAGGCTGGACTATGGGAACTCTCTCCTCGCCGGCCTTCCCGCCACCTCCCTCCACAAGCTGCAGGTCATTCAGAACTCTGCAGCTCGTGTACTGTCCCGCACCAGGCTTCGGGACCACATCACTCCCACCCTCGCTCGCCTCCACTGGCTCCCCATCCCCCAGAGGATTGATTTCAAGATCCTCATCCTCACCTACAAGGCCATTCACGGCCTCGCTCCCTCCTACCTCTCCAACCTACTATCCCCCTACCTACCTGCCCGTACCCTCCGTTCCTCTGGCTCTGGTCTGCTCCACGTCCCCCGCCCCAACCGCCCTACCATCGGTGGTCGGGCCTTCAGCCTCTCAGCCCCCAGGCTCTGGAACTCCATCACCCAGTGCCTTCGCCGCTTCCTCCCTTTCCTCCTTCAAGGCCGGTCTCAAAACCTTTTTCTTTGACCGTGCCTTCAGCTCCCCTCTCGACGCTCTACCCCCTCCTCGCTCCCTCCCTTTCCTCTCCTCACCCTGACCATTTCCCCCCTCCTCGCTCCCTCCCTTCCCTCCCCTCACCCTGACCATTTCCCCCCTGCTCGGGTCATGACCCAACTGTGCAGCGCCTTGGGACGTCCTCCTGACGTGAAAGGCGCTTTATAAATGGAATCTTGTTGTTGTTGTTGTTGTGGTTATAGACCCCACATTACAGGCTGGTTATAGACCCCACATTACAGGCTGGTTATAGACCCCACATTGTCAGTGTGCGGAGGAAGTTGCTCTAATTGACGATGTGTAGAAATTATCAGCAAAATGCAGGTTCATCAATTGATTAACAAAATATCGCTCATAACCTAATTTTCAGTCTAATTTCCAGTTGTGTAAAGTGCACACATCACACTGTAGATGTGTACCCAATAAATACTGTATGTGTGATAGGACGGGTGGGTGTAGCAGAGACGGTTGTGTCAAGTGGACTCACTGATAAACTTGTGTTTTCTCTCAGGCTGCAAGGATCTTCTCGTGGGGTTTGGTAAGAGACTTGATTTAATACAATGCTTCATCACTTCGTTGAGACGTCTCAAAGCGCTTCACAGAATATACTGCAAGGAGAATTGACTATATTTTCTGGGCAAATCGCGGCTGCTAATTGCACACAGACAGCAGTGTCACACAAACAGTCATGAATAAATCACCAAATTACTATTTTTGGGAAAGGAATTATTACCCCCGGAAAGAGATCCACTAATCGACTAACAAGCGGGTTCCTACTTCCTGCGAGGTAAACAGAGACAAGTGGAGTAAGGAAACTTGCCCAACGTTTCACCCTACCAGGAACCAAACCCAGTTCCTCTCTTTCTTCCAAGGCGAGTGCTCTAACCACTGAGCTAAAGGACTGGAATATTAATGCAATAAAGAAAATGATTGTGTAATGACGCATAAACACAACTGTATAAAACAATCTCAATTGAACAAATTGATTCTAACTAAATTTTCTTTCATTTCCAGTCAAGGCCAGAATCCACAACTATGCAGGTAAGACATTAATATAGTATAAATGATACAATTCAGAACTGCTCAGATCCCACCCCAGATTTAGCACAAAGATGTACAGACAGAAGGTCCCAGTCTGGTCTGTGCTGAGGTATCTGATCTCAGTCGGGGAGGGAGGGGGCTCTACACATGGCCTCAGGGCCCGGATATGGATAGACAATAAGCCAAAGTCACTGTTCCTCATCACATTCAGGGATTCCCCCCCACTCCCATCCCAGCCTTTCTGTAAATACCGGGTGAGGAGAGGATCAGGCTGTGATGCCCTCAATGGTTGAATAGCCAACCAACACTGGCTGTCCAGGCTCCCACATGAACAAGTCACTAAAGACAGCTACATGCCAGACACAGTGAGTGTCAGCACTGAGCCCGACTCCTGCTCATCGCCCTCTGCACGGTCACTAAAGCTGAGATGACATGTTGAGGTTGTAGAGATGTCAGTCCAATCCTGTGCCCCAGGCGCTGGGCACAACAGCTGTTAGTGTGTGACTGGAGAATGGTATGTGACTGTACCTGGGGAAGTTTCTGATAGACCAAATACTACATACACTGTTATTGTATTTACTACATTACTTAGTGTCATCCACACTGTCATCTGTCGTAAAATACTCACTTTATATTGTGTGAAGGAATCGGATTACTGACCAATAACAGTCAGTTGTCATGACTGGATGCTCATGTGATGTCCTCGTGTGAGTCCCTCTTGACTCAGGACATCAGTGTGTTTCAACTAACGATGACCACATTATGGTGACATGGTGTTTGTCCACAGCAAACTCTGATCTTGTTGCCTGATCAGCAGCCCATATATTTATATATAACTGACCCCCCCTCCCCCCCCCCGATCAATCAACCTGTCCACTCAGTTTCAAGATCTAGATTAGTCCACATCGCCTCTCGCAGAGGGACACCGCACCCAAATAACACCCAGACCTCACCTACACCAAACCTATACCACCCAAACCACAACTACAGCACACCCAGACCTCATACAGACCACACAGGGCACACAGCTACATGTCTTAATGATAACAGCTGACAACATTCTGCTTTCTTACAGGTTACGAGGAGGTTCTCACAGAATTAGGTAAGGTATTTGGGTCAGTTTGATAAACAGCCATTCTGTCACTCCCCTTTCCCCAAATAAATGTTAAAATATATTAATGGGGAGGGGGAGCGAGGAGGGGAATATAAAGCAGTTTGGGGAACAGAGAAAATGTGACTGGCAAAACCGTATAAAACCATCCTCATCAAATAAATCTATACCAACTGAACTTCCTTTATTTTACAGAAAAGACCCAATTTGGGTTGTACAGAAGTTATGCAGGTAAGATATTTAATATCATATAAAGTGTGAAATTCGGAAATCCTTGACAGAACACAGGGTAAAAATCTGTATCTGCCACCTGTCTGCCCACCGTGCGATCCTATCAGTGCACTCTCACAGAGGTAGGAAGGAGCAAAGCCGTGGAGGGCTTTGAAGGTGAAGATGAGGAATTTGAACTCTTTCCTGTGGAGGATGGGGAGTCAGTGGAGCCGGGCGAGGGTGGGGGTGATAGGGTCATGGAAAGTGGTTTGGGAGAGGACACAAGCTGCAGAATTCTAGATGATACCCCTCCACACAGACCCTCACACCCCCCCCCCCCCCACCCACCCTCCCACACACACACAAACAATCTCACCCTCTACCACAAAAACATACAGTCACATCCCCCACACACATCCTCTCCTCCCCGTCCACATACACACACCTTCACCTGCCCCTCAGACACATCCTGACAAACAACAGCTTGGATTTGTATAGTGCCCTCCATACTGGATGGCGTCTCAGAGCGCTTCACAGGAACAGATCCTGGTGTCAAGTGAGGGGGAAGAAGGTGACCAAAGGCACGGTCGAAAAGAAAGGTCTTTAGCCGAGACCTGAAAGCAGGAAGGGAGGGCACAAGATGAAGGGAGTGAGGAAAGGAGTTCCAGAGCCTCAGGGCATAGTGGTTGAAGGCACAGCTGCCAATGGTGGAGCGGAGGATTCGGGGGACAAGGAGGAGGCCAGACCCGGTGAAGCGAAGGCAACGGGCACTGTTGTGAGGAGAGAGGTCAGAAAGGTAGGGGCAGAGGAGTGGAGGGATTTGAAGACAAGATGGAGGGATCTGGGACAGGCAGCCAGTGCAGTCTGGCAAGGATTGGGGTAATCGGGGAGCGGAGTTTGGTGCGGGTGAGAAAGTGGGCGGCAGAATTCTGGATGACCTGGATTTTATGAATCGTAATGGAGGTGAGACCGGCACCTGCAGACTAACTTTCTGTGACTGGTGTACAAGAACACCCGAGTCCCTCTGGACACTGACACATTCCAATCTCTCCCCTTCTAAAAGATAACCCACTCTACTGTTTTTGCTATTGAGGCGGATGACTTGGCACTCCCTACATTGTACTTCATCGGCACCTACCTGCCCAGTCACCTCACCTCTCTATGTCTCGCTGCATTGTTTTTAATGTCGTCCTCTGTGTTGACACTTCCTCCTCGTTTTGTTTTGTGTCATCCGCAAATTTAGATATATTAACTTCGATGTCCACATCAGATCGTTGGTGTAGATGGTAAATAGCTGAGGCCCAAGGACTGATCCTTGTGGCCCTCCACTGGTCACATCCCACCAATCCGAAAAAGATCCGTTTATCCCTAATCTGTGTTTCCGACCCGTTAACCATTCCCCAATCCACGTTAATATGGTCCCCAATTCCATGGGCCCTTATCTTTTGGACTAACCTTTTATGCGGCACCTTATCGAATGCCTTCTGGAAGTCCAAATAGACCACATCCACTGATTCACCCATATCCAGTTTACTGGAAATGTCCTCAAAAAACTCTCTGAGATTTGTCAAACATGACTTCCCTTTTGTAAAGCCGTGTTGACTCGGCCTAATTATATTGTGCCCTAAATACCACACAACCACATCCTTAGTCAACGATTCTAAAATGTTTCCCATCACTGATGTGAGACTAATTGGTCTATAGTTCCCCATCTTTTCCTTTCCACCTTTTTTAAACAGTGGTGTGACATTTGTGATCTTCCAGTCCATGGGCACTGCTCCAGAATCCAAGGAATTTTGGAAGATCAGACACAGGGCCTCCACTATCTCATACGCTCCTCTTCTCAAACCCTGTGATGCAAACCATCCGGACCGGGGGATCCGTCACTGTTTAGTGCTCACAGTTTCCCGGCACCAATTCTCTACTGATGAAAATTTCCCTAAGTTGCTCCCTATCCCTCACGTACTGCCCACACGCACCCTCACCTCTCCCCCACACGCACCATCATGAGCCCCCCAAATGCACCCTCACATACCCCCCATACGTACCGTCATTACGCCACCACACAGCCTCACGTCCCCCACACGCACCTGTTCATCAGCCGCACACACCCTCACGTCCCCCACGCGCACCCTCACGACCTCCCCACATGCACGCTGTCTTGACCCCCACACACCCATACGTCCCCCCCACACAAACCCTCACCTCCACCCCACGCACACACTCACCTCCACCCACACGCACCATCACGTCCCCCCCACAAGCACCCTCATGTCCCCACCACACACTCCCTCATGACCCCCCCACAGATACCCTCATGGGGCCCCACATGCACCCTCAGTTCCCCCCCTACACGCACCCTCATGTCCCCCCTATACATACCCTCACGACACCCCCACAAGCAGCATCACGTCCCCCCACACGCACCCTCATGACCCCCCACAGATACCCTCATGGGCCGCCACACGCACCCTCACTTCCGCCCCACACGCACCCCCACGTCCCCCACATACATACCCTCACGACACCCCCACTTGCACCCTCACTTACACCCGCACAGGTACCCTCCAATCAACCCCCACAAACACACCCTCACGTCCCCCACCACACACACCCTCACGTCCCCCCCACACGCAGCCTCACATCCCCCCACAAGCAGCATCACGTCCCCCTCACACGAGCCTCACGTGCCCCCCACAAGCAGCCGCACATCCCTCCCACATGCACCCTCACCCACACACGCACTCACCCACACACGCACACTCACATTCCTTCACAAACACCATCACGTCCCCCGCACACGTACCCTCACGTCCCCCCCACACGCACCCTCACGTCCCCCCCACATGCACCCTCACGTCCCCCCCACACACAGCCTCACGTCCCCCCCACACGCACCCTCACGTCCCCCCACACACAGACTCATGTCCCCCCCACACACAGCCTCACGTCCACCCCAAACGCAGCCTCACGTCTCCCCCATACGCACCCTCACGTCACCCCCCACACGCACCCTCACGTCCCCGACACACCCACGCTCATGTCCCCAACACAGGCACCCTCACGTGCCCCCCACATGCACATTCGTGTCCCCCACACGCACCCTCATTTCCTCCACACGAACGCTCACGTCCCCCACACACGCACCCTCACACTACCTACCCCCTCACGCGCCTCACGCTTCCCCCCACACTAACCCTCACATCCCCCCCCACACGCACGCTCACGCGCCCCCCACATGCACTCTCACGTACCCCTCACACACACTCATGTCCCCCACACGCACCCTCACAGCCCCCCCCACACAAACCCTCACATCCCCCACATGCACCCTCACGTCCCCACCACACGCAGCCTCATTTCCGCCCCACCCAAACACTCTCATGTCCCCCGCACACGAGCCCTCACATCCCCCACACGCACCCTCACATTCCTCCACACGCACATTCACATTCCCCCACGCGCACCCTCACGTCCCCCCCACGAAGCACACTCACGTCCCCTGCAAACACACCTTCATGTCCCCCGCACACGCACCCTCAGACAGCCTCACGTCAGCCCCACACGCACCATGTCTTGACCCTCACTCAGCCTCACGTCCCCCACACAGGCACCCTCACATCACCCCCACACGCACCCTCACATCACCCCCACACGCACCCTCACATCACCCCTACACGCACCCTCACGTCCCTCCCACAGGCACCGTCACATCCACCCCACACGCAGCCTCACATCCACCCCACACGCACCCTCACGTCCCCCCCACACGCACCCTCACGTCCCCCCCACATGCACATTCGTGTACCCCACACGTACCCTCACGCTCCCCCGCCCACACGAACCCTCACATCCCCCGCACACTAATCCTCACGCCTCCCCCTCCACATGCACGCTCACGCGCCCCCCACACACACCCTCATGACCCCCCCACGCACACCCTCAAATCCCCCAAACGCACACTCTCACGTCCCCCCCCCACACCCTCATGTCCCCCACACGCACCCTCACAGCCCCCCACACACACCCTCACGTAGCCCACACGCACCCTCACTTCCCCACCACACACACCCTCACGTGTCCCCCCACCCGTACGCTCTCACGTCCCCCCCACATGCGCCCTCATATCCCCCACACATGCACCCTCAAATCCCCCAAACGCACACTCTCACGTCCCCCCCCCACACCCTCATATCCCCCACACGCACTCTCACATCCCCCACACGCACCCTCACTATCTTCCACATGCACACTCACGTTCCCCCAAGTGCACCCTCATGTCCCCCACACGAAGCACAATCACGTCCCTCGCAAACGCAGCCTCATGTCCCCCCCACATGCACACTCACATCCCCTGCACACGCAACCTCATGTTGCCTCCACACGAACCATCAAGCAGCCTCATGTTCACCCCATACGCACCCTCACGTCCCCACCACACGCACCCTCACGTCCCCACCACACGCACCCTCACGTCCCCACCACACGCACCCTCACGTTCCCCCCCACACGCACCCACCAACACACACCTTCACCTCCCCCCACACACATCCTCACGACCACCCCACACGCACTTGCACGTCCCCCGCACACACATACCTGTTCATCACCCCCACACACACCCTCACGTTCCCCCCACACGCACCCTCACGTCCCCTCCACTCACACCCTCACGTTCCCCACACATGCATCCTTACATCCCCCCCAGACACCGTCACGTCACTCCCACAAGCACCCTCAAGTCGCCCCCACAAGCAACCTCACGTCCCCCCCACATGCACATTTGTGTCCCCCACTCGCCCCCTCATGTTCCTCCACACACCCTCATGTTCCTCCACACACACCCTCACATTCCCTGCACACACACTCACGTCCCCACCACACGGATCCTCACATCCCCCCAACATGCACCCTCACATGCACCCTCACAGCCCCCCACACTCAACTTCTACTCGCCGCCATACGCACCCTCACGTCAATCCCACACGCACCCTCACGTCCCTTCCCCCCACACGCACACTCACGAGCCCCTGAAACGCACCCGCACGTTTTCCCCCACCACACGCACCCTCACGTCGCTCCCGCACGCACCCACATGACCCCCCGACACACACCCTCACTTTCCCCCCACACGCACCCTCACAACCCCCCCATACACAACCTGACTTAAGCCCCACACACCGTCACTTCCCCCCCACCCCCCCATACGCACGCTCACCTCCAGCCCACATGCACCCTCACGTCCTCCCCACGCACACCCTCACATCTCCCCACGCGCACACTCATGTCCCCACCACGCACACCATCACCTCCCTCCCACACGCACACTCACATCCCACACACACACACTCACGACCCCCCCACACGCACCCTCACGACACCCCACATGCACCCTCATGATCCCCCCACACGCACACTCACATGCCCTCACGTCCCCCCCACACGCATCCTCACGTCGCTCCCACATGTACCCTTACTTCACCCACACACTACCCTCACGTACCCCCCCACACATGCACCTTGTCTCACGTACCCCCCCACACACCAGCACATCCCCCCACAAACACACTCACCTCACCCCCACACACACCCTCTTGTTCCCCGCACACACACCCTCTCGTCCCCCTACACACGAAGCCTCACTTCCCCCCACACGCACACTCGCGTCCCCCCCACACACACCCTCACGTCCCACACGCACCCTCTTTTCCGCCCCCCCCACACGCAAACTCACGTCCCCCCACACGCGCAACCTCACGTCCCCCACACGCGCAACCTCACGTACCCCCCGCACGCACCCTCACCTCCCCCCCGCACCCTCAACTTCCCCCCCACACACACACTCACGACATCCCAACCACACCCTCAAGTCCCCCCCACACGCTCATCTCCAGTACACACGCACCCTCATGTCCCACCCACACGAACCCTCATGTCCCACCCACATGAACCCTCACGTTCCCCCCACACACACCCTCACTTACCCCCACTTAATTACCTCATAGACCCCCCAACGGACACACCCTCAGCCCCCCACACACACCCTCAGCCCCCCCACACACCCTCACGACTACCCACACACACACCTTCAGCCCCCCCCACATACACACTCACACACACACCCTCAGCCCCCCCACATACACCCCTACACATACACGCTCAGCCCCCCAACACACACCCTCAGCCCCTGATGCACAACCTCACGACCCCACACCCACCCACACATTCCCACCCCCACACACCCACACATTCCCCCCACACAAACCCCTCCCCCACAGACACACAGACTCTCAGCCTTTTATTCTGGATTCTGTTCCCAGGAGATGTCGATGTTTTACACAAAGGCTTCTCTCCCGGTGACGACGCTAAAGATCATCTTATTTATGATTGTAAATGTGTCCGACATTAATGGTCTGATTCTCCCTCCAGTTACAGTCACTCTGGATCCTGATACAGCCCATCCCCGGCTCATCCTGTCTGAGGACCTGACCAGTGTGAGACTCGGAGACGAAGAGCAGCCGCTCCCTGACTCCCCGAAGAGGTTTAGTTACTATCCCATTGTCCTGGGATCTGAGGGCTTCACATCGGGGAGACATTACTGGGAGGTGCAGGTGGGCAACAAGTCATTGTGGATTGTGGGATTGGCCACAGAGTCTGTCAACAGGAAAAAACCAATGAGGTGGTCATCAGAGGGTGGGGTCCGGGGGGTGGAGCTGTGGGACGGGACCTATAATGCTCTGACGTCACCCCCCACCCCTCTGCCCCTGACAGTGAGACCCGGGAAGGTCGGGATTTACATGGACTATGAGGGGGGACAGGTGTCATTTTACAACGCTGACAACATGGCTCATCTCCACACTTTCACCCAAACTCTCACTGAGAAACTTTATCCTCTGTTCAGTCCCGGGTATAATATTGATGGGGACAATCCTGATCCTCTGACAATCTGCCGGTGACAGTTAATGAGGAGGAAAATTTGTCCATTATAATGAGGAGCAAAAACCCTCAGCCATTAACTTGATACATTGGCAGTGAACAAATTCTTGGGGGGTGGGGGGGAAGGGTGAGCACTTTAAAATGGGCATCACCCCTCACATCGCCCTATACACACCCTCACATCCCACCCGCACCCCCCCCACCCCACCCTCACATCCCCATTACACACACACCCTCACATCACACCCGCACCCCCCCCATGCCATCACACTCTCACATCCCCCCACACACCCCCGCATAACCCACCACACACACTCTCACATTTCCCCCCCACACACACACCCTCACATCTCCCCCACAAACACACTCACATCCCCCTCCACACAAAGCCTCACATACCCCCACACACACTCTCAAATCCCCCCCACACACACCCTCACATCCCCCAAACACACACCCACACATAACACCCCCCACACACTCTCACATCACCCCCCACACACACCCTCACATCCCCCCCACACACACACCCTCACATCTGTGTTGGGAGAATCTGACTTGCCATCCAGTGTGTGACTCACACGCTCTGAGACAGGGATATATATCGCTGATATCTTTCTCTCCAGCAATGCCCAGTCTCACAGTCAGGGCTGTGCTCAGAATCTCACTGTAATCTCCCAAATCACTTTTATATCTATAAACAGGTGCTGTGTTGTTCCCCAGTGAGCGGCCGCGTCTCACTGTGTATAAACACTGTGTATTTTCAGTGACAGCTTTATAATCCGTAACATTTCTCACTCATTGCAACAATCTTTATCCTTCAATAAACCAAGGTCACGTCTGTGTGGATATCAGTATCCAACATATTGTCATTCACTTGCAAAATACGAGATCAATTTACAATAAATAATGTGTCATTTTATGTCCAATCCTTATGCACAGTCTCCACACACTCCTCATCCTCTGATACACACATCCCTAACCCTCACCCCCTGAAACACACATTAATTACCGGCTGTATCTGTCGCAGCTACACTTGCAACCAAAGGATCCACTATTTAATGTAAATTTCAGTATTATTATACTTTATATTTTATTTTATATTTGATTATCATACTTTATAACAGCCACAACTTGCACTTATATAGCATCCTTCACGCAGGGTAGTGTTTCACAGCGCTTAACGGGTGCAGCCTGACTCCGAGCTGGTCGGTGGTTGGGGATGGGAGCTGCCGTAAGCACAGTCAAAGAAGAAGATTTTCAGGTGGACTTGAAAAAGGGGAATGGGCACGATGGAGGGATTGAGGGACAGTGTTCCAGAGTTTCAGGGTGTAGTGGCTAATAGCACAACCACTGATGGTGGGGCAGAGGGTGCGAGGGACGAGTGGGAGACCGGTGCCAGTCAAGCGGATGTGGAGTGGATTGGGGGGTGAGTGGGCCGGGGAAGTTTTCAACATGAGTGTGAATATCTTGAAGTTGATCCATTCAGTGATGGGAGTCAGTGGAGCCTGGACAGAACCGGTGACATGTTGGTATGGAGTTTGGTCCAGGTCAGTTTTCTGTGGCAGAGTTCTGAATGAGCTGGAGATCTTTTGAATGGTGGACCTGGGGAGGCCGGTGAGGAGTGTGTTGGAGTATTCCAAGAGGAGGTGACAAACACATGCACAAGGTTTTCGACTGCATTTGTGATAAGATACCGTCGGAGGCAAACAATTTGGTGGAGGTAGAAGAAAGAGGTCCTGGTCAGGGATTGGATGTGGGGGAGGAAGGGCAGTTGGAGGTTGAACTGGATGCCTAAATTGTGCACTGAGACTGAAGGAGAGACCAGAGAGTTTGAGGAATTTCGATCCACAGAAGTGAAGACATTGACAGACAAGGAGTATGGCTTCCATCTTGTTCATATTCAGCTGCAGGAAGTTTACACTCATTCAGGCCTTGATGTGTGCCCGACAACCTGATAGGACATTGGGGACCTGGAATCATAATAATAATAATCATCTTTGCATTTGATATAGCTGGTAATGGAGGAGGCAAAGTAGATTTGTGTGTCATCACATACATGTGGAAGTTTACCCCATGTGAATGGATGACATTAGAGGAGCATATAGATAACTAAGGTAGATGAGGGAGGACGGTGGTGGAGGAGGATGCCATGGTCAACTGTGCCGACTGTGGCGGAGAGATCAGGGAGGATGAGGAGGCAGAGGGAGCCCTGGTCACAGATAGAGAGAATGTCATTTGTGACCTTGAAAAGCACCGTCTCTGTACTGATGGCAGAGTGAAAACCAGACATCAGGGGCTCAAAGAGGGGATTGGCCTCACACAATGCATTGTAGGATTTTGGCCGGGAAGTTTTTGGGAGGTTGGAGATGGGATGGTAGTGTGAGAGATGAGAGAGTTCGAGGATGGTTTTTTTTGAGGAGCCCATTATGTAATATATAATAATTCTTGCATTTGATATAGCGCTTTCCACGTCTTCTCAACATCTCAAAGAGCTTCACAGAATAGACTGTAAAGTGAATTGACCGTATATTTAAACCATTACAGCGGTTTTCAGGCGGAGTGGAGCAGCCTGTGGAGAGAGACTGGTCGGTTAGCAGGGAGGAGAGAAGGGGAAGTTGAGTGACCAGAGATGGGTGGGGAGGGGGTCGAGGCAGCAGGTGGTGACCTCCCTCTCGGTGACTGAGACTGAGAGAGAGAGGGGAGAATTGGGGGCAAAGGAGTGTAAGGAGGGGAAAGTGGCAGGAGCCGTGGTGGAGGGAGGAGGCATTGTGGATGGTCTGTGTGAGGTGGAAAGGGACATGGGATGGGGGGAGGGGATAATGCAGCCAAACAGATGGTTGAGTGGGTGCACAGAGATGGTGATGGACGGTGGAAATCAGCGTCTTTGGATTGTTATTTGCCTCCAGAGTGACTCTGGAGTAAATGTCAGTTCTGGTCTGTGAAAAGGGGAGGCAGTAGGTGTGGAGGTGCTCAAGCGACCACTGGCAGTTTATAGTGTACTGTTATACTTTTATATTATTATTATATTTTATATTATAATACTTTATATTATATTATTATACTTTATATAAATATAGGAGATTCCTCACCCAAAATACCTTTGGTTTTCTCTGTCACTAATTTGTTTCACAATATATTACAACAACAACAACAAGATTGCATTTATAGAGCGCCTTTCATGTCGGGATGACGTCCCATGACACTGGACAGTTGGGTCGGGACCCGAGCAGGGGGGGAAATGGTCAGTTTGAGCGTAGGGAAGGGAGGGAGCGAGGAGGGGTGGAGAATCGAGAGGGGAGCTGAAGGCACGATCGAAGAGCATAGATGTATCTCTCTAGAACAGTGTGTGATTTTCTCTGTCGAAACCTTGTTGCACAATACGAGTCATACCTCATATTTTGGGGCTTAATTAAAGTATTTTTAAAATATAGGTCATCAACGATAGGAGTTTATGAAAACAAATATGCCCATGACACTCCAACTTACAACACCTTTCTGATGGGTTATAATCATGTCTCTGTGTCAATCGGTTATTGTGCTATTGGTTTGACACACAGACAAACTCACACAAACATTTCATCTGATTAGTATAGATAGATGTACAAACACAAATCTCTGTGTGTAATGATCTGATTTGCTGTGTCGTAACCAGTTCTGATCTCATTGTGAAGGTCCTAAAAGATGAGGTGGAAACACTTTCTTCAGGTCCTATGGCTTGTGCTTCCCCTCTCACTGACTGGTAAGGAAACACATTGAATCTGTTTGTTGGTGTTAAATTGCTGAAGGCAATGAAGGCACTGAGCCCCGAAGCTCTGGATCCCTCCCTCAATCCCTCCGCCCCTTGCCCCCTCCCTCCCCACTTTCAAATCCCATCCAATGACCTTACATTTTGATCGTGTTCACTGTCACCTCTCCTCTCCCTCTACCCCTGGATCGGGGTCAGACTCCACCTCTGTCAAGCGCTCTGGGACGCTGCCCCGCGTGAAGGACGCGATATAAATGCAAGTTGTTGAATATAAACTCAAGTCTAATAAGTGGAGACATTGCTATATGGGGGCGGTGCTGCCGCCATCTGGTGGTGACAAGATGAACGGCAGTGGGTTCCAGGACCAACATCTGTCACTGAAGCACTCGCCCAGTCAGTCATCGGGTCCTTTTCCATGTTGTTCAACGATTCTTTTCACCTCTCTTTCATTGCTTCAGGCTCTCTTCTAAGCGGTTTTACTAACGGTTGGACTATTTCTCTTCACCTTGTTTTATATTCTCCCTTCATCAGTCCTCTATCACCTGACAGTATTTCTCTACAATGTTGTCAGTCTCCAAATGTTTGCCTTCTTCTGGTGTTGGTGGACACAAAGTGCAGACAGTGGGAAAGGTAAGATTGAAGCCAAACAAAGCCAAAACCCCATGACGGTGGGGATGAGAGCAGAGACGATGATAGACAGCATCAGCCCAGGTAAACATCTCACATCCTCTGATGTTTAAAATGTCAATGATGTACATTTACTGATGCAAAAGCTGACAGTCTGTCATGAACAAGGAATGTCTCTGAGGGATTCCACCTGAATATGACAAAGCTGTGCATCAGCCCGGCTCAGTCTGTAACACTCTCACACACACCAGGACTTTCAGCTCACAGTCTCGGATGACCCTCTGGTCCAGAGCTGAGGGAATTAATATAAGGTCCTGTCTGTGCCTTTTCAGGTGAATGTAAAAATCTCACACAACTAATGAATAGAGAACTGTCTCTGTTACAAGAATCAAATCACTAAAGCTGGTCTGTCAGGGCTGACAGATTCTCCCATTCTGTCCTGAGGAGCAGTCGCTGCCCACACACTGTCTGTGCCCCACCCGCACTCCCGCCTGCAACTGTCCTGCTCCTCGAGCCCCTCACTCCTCTTTGTGTTAGTTTCCTGTCTCTCTCAGCTCCGGCCTCTCCGACTCTGGATCCTGATACCAAGACTCCGGGTGTTTGGACGATAGGGATCGACACCAAAATAAGTTTTGAAAAGGTTTCCGTGGGCCTTCGCTGTGTGTCCTCCCGTGGGCTCCCCTCTCCTGTCACACTGAGCAGCCTCACCATCCTCACTGGCCTTCACAGGGGCCGGGGATACCCACTGTCACTCAGATTGTTTGAATCACTGATTCACTATCTCCTGTTCCTGGGATTCAAACAATTACAATTTATTGGTGTTTTACAATAAAGCAGTAAATGCCGGGAACCACATTGGAATGACACTCAGCTGGAAATTCCGGCTCTCCAGACGGGATCTCCCCCATTGGTCCGGCCTCGAGCCGGAGGTTCAGTGTAATGAGCCACTGTAGCCGCCAGACAGCACAATCAGCACCAGCACCGCAACAGCTCGTCTGGATTAACATCATTCAGAGCATCAGAGGAACCTGACACCCAATGTGTGGGAGCAAAACGTGAGCCATCTGTGTAAAGCTCATCGCCAGCTCGTCTCTGTGCTCGTGTTGGGAGAATCTGACTTGCCATCCAGTGTGTGACTCACACGCTCTGAGACAGGGATATATATCGCTGATATCTTTCTCTCCAGCAATGCCCAGTCTCACAGTCGGGGCTGTGCTCAGAATCTCACTGAAATCTCCCAAATCACTTTTATATCTATAAACAGGTGCCATGTTGTTCCCCAGTGAGCGGCCGCGTCTCACTGTGTATAAACACTGTGTATTTTCAGTGACAGATTTTATAATCCGTAACATTTTTCACTCACTGTAACAATCTTTAACCTTCAATAAACCGAGGTCAACTGGATATTAATATCCAAAATATTGTCGTTCACTTACAAAATACTCGATCAATTTACAATAAATTTGTTTTGTTATTATTTTATATCCAATGATTGAACACAATCTACACACACTCCTCACCCTCTGATACACACACACCCAACCCTCACCCCCTGATACACACACACACCCCTAACCCTCACCCCCTGATACACACACCCTAACCCTCACCCCGATACACACACACCCCTGACCCTCACCCCCTGACACACACACCCTGACCCTCACCCCTGACACACACCCTGACCCTCACCCCACACACACCCTAACCCTCACCCCTGACACACACACCCTCCCTCACCCCTGACACACACACCCCTAACCCTCACCCCGACACACACACCCGACCCTTGCCCCCTGATAAACACACACACCCCTAACCCTCACCCACACACACCCCTAACCCTCACCCCTGACCCTCACCCGACACACACCCCTGACCCTCACCCCCTGACCCACCCCTGACCCACCACCCCTGACCCTCACCCCGACCCACCCCTGACCCTCACCCCCTGACCCTCACCCCCTGACCCTCACCCCCCGGGGCTCATGGCCACACGGCCGCCGAGTTGGGAATGTCGGTGTTGGTGTAGAAAACCCCTTTGATGTGAAGCTGTTGATAGTCACAGAGAATAATAATGTATTTGATGTCATTATATTATACAATAAGTGATTGGATCTTCAATGAAAGGATTTCCCACTGAATATGTAATGTATATAACAGTATATGTGCCATTGCTGTTGACTATAGTGACTTTATACCATATTCTCACCAGTTGGGGCGGAGGTGTCAGAGGGACTGTCGCTCGAGCGCGTTTCTGCCCTTCGGCGCTTCTGGAATGTTCCCGCCCTCCCCCCGCGCATGCGCACCTTCCCGAGTCTGGTCCCCGGCGGGAAAGCGCGGGAGCGCGGGACCGAGTGACGGTTGGAGACGGGACACAGCGCGCACGCGCGGGAAGGCGGGGCCGCGCGAGACGGAGAGCGGCGGGAACAGTGCGCATGTGCCGACACCACGTGACAGCGCTTTGGGCGTCAGGACCCGAGAAGAGCGCGAGAGTCGGTAAGTGAGGAGCGGAGGACCGACCCCGCGCTCCCCCCCGGACCCCAACACACACACACACACAGTGACCGCACACCGACACCACACACTCCACACACCGGTGGGAGCCGCTGAAGGCGGGAAACTGGGCAGAGAAGCCGCACAAAGGCTGTGACAGGACAGCGGAGCCGTCACCGCCCCTCACACAGACTGACACACACAGCGGGAACGGGAGGCAGTGGCTCCGGACACGGCTCTGGGCCTGAGAGCCGCGGTCTGACCACCTGCCACAGGCGGGAAGTGTGTGAAGGGACACAGTGGCCGCCACACACAGCGGGTCCTGGGGGTCACTGGTTTACCGCACACACCACACAAGTGCGGGAAGGGCGGACAGTGCTCGAGGAGCGAGTCCCGGCAGCTGCTGTCTTACCTCCCGCAGGAAGAGCTTCACACGAGGAGGAGGAGATGGCGTCGGTTATCTGTGGTGACGATTGGATGTCAATAGCGTTTGGAGTTGATTTGGGTTTGAGTTATAAAAGGAAATGCTGTTGAACAGTGAACAGATAGAGAGACGATGCGGACACGTTTACGCCACAGAATTCGATAGAATTCAATACAATATAAATAGTATAATTTAAGTGTATCGCTGAAGCTGAAAGAGCCGTTGAAAGAGAAAGGAAACTGTTGTGAATCGGGACAAGAAAGTTGCACAAGAAAGTTTGTAAATGTATATTATTAAACAAACAAGAAATATTTTAAAAAGAGTGGTTTGAGGTCCTCTGTCCGTCTGGAAACAAAACCCTTCGGCTCTGCTTTTGCCCATCTCTCCCCTCCCCACCCCCTCAGCTCCCATTCCCCCCTCAGGTGCCCATCAGCTCTGTGAAGCGCTTTGAGCCATCATCTCGACATGAGGCGCTGTGTCAATATAAACTGTACTGTCACATCCCAAACTGGTCTCAGTGACTGTGAGGCTGAGAGCAGCTGAACTCACGGACTTGTTTTAAACCAGAAATATATTTCTTTGTTGATAGAATATATATTTACACTTTCCTCAAAAAGAAACAAATGCCATAAGAGAATGAAGAAACACAACACGTTATTTTACCATTACGGGACGTGACAGCCCCGACCCCTTGTGGTGGGGGGTTGGGGGGGAGGGGCTGCCATTGCGCACTCCACTTTGGTGGAGGGACCAAGGCTTCCCCTCCCCCCCCCCCCCCCGGGGATCTGCTGCCCGTTGCGGGATGTGCTCACATTTCTTGGGGGGAACGCTCCCATTAAGCACAGTCGGGAAACGCCCCGTGTGCACCACAGACATGTGTGACTGCACACACCCTGATAAGGGGCACTTCCATTTACAGATGTCACCCCAATGTGCACCGTAAACACATATAATTACACTAACAAAACACCCCGAGACATCGAACACAAACCATACACTGCAATAAACACACAACCAGTGAACCCCCTGTCACTGTGTGAGGTTAGTGACTGAGCTCAGTCACTGTGTGAGGTTAGTGACTGAGCTCAGTCACTGTGTGAGATTAGTGACTGAGCTCAGTCACTGTGTGAGGTTAGTGACTGAGCTCAGTCACTGTGTGAGGTTAGTGACTGAGCTCAGTCACTGTGTGAGGTTAGTGACTGAGCTCAGTCACTGTGTGAGGTTAGTGACTGAGCTCAGTCGCTGTGTGAGGTTAGTGACTGAGCTCAGTCGCTGTGTGAGGTTAGTGACTGAGCTCAGTCGCTGTGTGAGGTTAGTAACTGAGCTCAGTCACAGGATTAGCCTCTGGACATCGCCATCCCGGACACAGGTTTAATTTACTGTTAATAGTGAAGATTCTTCTCTTTCAATGCAAAACCTAAACAGGTCAGTGTCGGAAATTGTTTTCTGAAATGAACTATTATTTTACCATTAAAATAACGCCTTAACTTTACTGTGATACCAGTTACAGGATTCACTGGTTTCACTTTCACATGTGGTGATGTGGAGTTTAGATATGAAATAAATATTCTCTATCGTCAGGTTTGTGTCAGTAGTAAAGCGGGAGCTCTGCAGTTAGTTTATTCCCAGTTTGTGGTTTAAACGCTGAGAATTGGAGGTAAGTGAGGAGGGAAGGGAATGGGAGCTCCTCTCTGACCTGCACCATGTTGGGGTGAATAAGGAGCGGCTGTGAGGAGGGGGAGGGGAGGGGCACATTACAGCAGTTACACATAACATGTTTCTTCCCCAGTCTGATTGCTGTCAGGTCACTGGTGTTTACAGTGTTTCCTGTGAAGCGCTTTGAGACGTCCCTGGATGTAGAAGGTGCTGTATTAGATGTCAGGATTATTATTCTCCGAGGTCACCTTGACAAGGGCTGAGGGTTGAAGCTCAGACAAACAGACGGAGACTCTGTGTGAGTTTGGTGCCTGAACCAGCAAAACGTTCTACTGTTTCGAGTTAAAAGCAAATCAGTGTCAGAAATTGTTTCCCGATATGGAAAGTTTATTGTGATTAAAAATAATCATTTTATTTTTACTGTTATCCCACTGACTTGGTTTAGCCGAAACTACAAGAGCAACTTATATATCGCCCTCCATGCAGAGCAGCGTCTCAGAGCGCTTAACAGTGGTGATGCCTGACTCTAAGCTGGGGTGAGGGGTGATGTAGCTGTCAGCACTCTTGTCCCTGAAAAAAAACAGCCCCGATCCACCCGCTCCACTATTGGCGGGAGAGCCTTGAGTCGCTCTGCCTCCAACTTCTGGAATTCCATCCTCCAGTTACTCTGCTTCACCCCCTCCTTAGCCTCTTCAAGTCCTGCCTCAAGACCCTCCTCTTCGACTATGCCAACGGCCACCCCCTTCCCCTCCCCTCCCTTCTCCGCCCCCAACCTCAGCTCAGGTCTGAAATGCTGTACATTGTCCAGCGCCTTAAGACATCGTCCCGACGTGAAAGGCGCTGTACAAATGTAATCTTGTTTTTGTTGAATCAAAGGGTTGCGGGTTCAAGTCCCACGTTAGGACTTTGACCTCACAGTTTAGGCTGATACTCCCCCTCGCAGTATATGCTGTGGGAACATAGCATTGTTGGAGGTGATGTCCTTTGGATGTGAGGTTAAGCTGAGGTGCTGTCTGCCTGTCATGTGGATGTCAAAGATCCAAATTGCTGTTGTTGTCCCACCTGTTTCAGGCAATTACGTTATTCCCCAATTTTGGAAGAACACTTTGTTCAAATGCTGATCTGGATTGTGACACAGATCTGGTGTTATTGTGTGTTATTAATTTATTATGAATTGTCTGTTGATTTCCTCGTGTTTCATTGCTCGATGTCCTGACAGATGATGGAGAAGATTTTCATTGTGATTTTCCTGTTTGAGATTCCGGCTTCACTTTCTGGTGAGCAACACAGTCATTTTCTGCCTAATCACTTTCACATTAACATTGCTCTTTATTACAGAGGCAACTAAAAGATTAGCTCACTTGTCAAAGTAGAGAATAGTTTTGTTTCTGATAAAGAATCCACTCACTGTAACTGGAAGCTGGAGCTTGTAATCACTGCAGCTGAACCTGCCCCAGAAATGTATTGCTTTTATCAACTTCCCTCAGTCTATCAGCCCATAACTGTGGCTGAAAGGTCCTCACCAAACCTGGTCTATTCCCAGCTTCTCCTGATCACCTCCCGTTGTTCAGTGGTGAACAACTGTATCTCATTTGTGAGAGAAAAGATAATTCCTGACTGTGTTAATGAGCTGAACGAGAGGAAATTCTGGCTGTGTTTACTCTGGAGCCGTATTTCAAACTATATTTGCAAAGGTTGTGAGCTGTCCGTGTTCACAGAACTGAACTCCGAGAGTAAATGTATCAGGTGAAGCTGAGATGGGAAGATGGGAGGTGAGTATTCTGGGAAGATGAGGTCAAATGGGCTGAAGGACTTTCTTCATCTGAACCTCTCTTGTGATCGGGTGAAATGTGTCCACTGATGAGGATATAAACTGGTGATATACATTCACCTGTTAAATGATAACATTGCTGCACATTTCCAAATAACATATATTTCTGTAATAAGACATTTCATAGAATCGTAGAATCGTACAGCACAAAAAGAGGTCATTTGACCCATTGAGTCTGTGCGGCTCTTTGAATCGAGTAATGTAAGGTCAATCTCACACCCCAGCCCTTTCCCCATAACCCTGCAAACCTGTCCTCCTCAAATACCTATCCACCGCGTTTTTAAAAGTTGTTTTCGAAGTTTCTGTGCAGACTCAGGTTAGTTCATATCTCAGACTTTCAGGGCTTCCGGAAACCAGACCTGTAAACCCGTCAGTGACAGTGACACAAATAAACTATTGCAACTCATAGTTTCACATTTAAATAGAAACAAATCATAATAATAGTTCAATAATTGATAGTGTATGGTTCAATAGATTCTTTTATAGTTAATGGTCCACGTCAGCCTGTCCTCACAGCTCTGGGGAACGATGTCACTCTGGGATGTTGGTTAACACCAGGAGTGGCTGCAGATATGATGGACGTGGAATGGAGTAAATCTGATTCTGGGGATGTGGTGCATTTATATACAAGTGGAGAGGATCAACCTGATGAACAACATGAAGCCTACAGAGGAAGAACCGAGCTCATTAGAGACGGGGTGACTCGAGGAAACGTGTCTCTCAGACTGAAGAACATGAGGTGCTCAGACCAAGGAGAATACACATGTTTTGTGAAATCAAGAACAGATTCTGATGAAACAACAGTGGTTGTGAAAGTTGAAGGTTTGTTGTGTTTAACCTGTACATTTCCCTATTCTAAGCTCATATTCCCACCCCGTCCCAGTCAATATATTTGCCAACCTCCGAAATTCACCATAATCTCTACCAGAGCCCCGTGTGAACTGCACAAAGTAATGATTTGTCATTCTGGCTCAATGTGGGCAATTGGCTGCTGCGTTTCACCCATGAAATGCGCAGTCAATTCACTGTACAGTGTATTCTGTGAAGGGCTTTGAAACATCTCAAAAATGTGATAAGGCTCTATATCAAGTGAAGGATTGGAAGGACTCTTGTTGTTTGGTTTAGAGTATTGTGGGTTGAAGCCCCACATCAGCACCTGAGCTCATAGTTCAGGCTGATACCACACTCTGTCACTGAAGAACACTCAGTGTTAGAGGCTGACGTTTGGTGAGAAGGTAGTGTCCTGCAGATTAATTGGCCATTCACTTGACTGTAACCTTAACCTTCAAAACCTTAACCCTCGTAACCTTAACCTTAACCTTTGTGGAGGCCTGTAGCTCAGTGCTTGTGGAGGCCTGTAGCTCAGTGGTTAGAGCACTCACTTTGCAAGCGAGAGACCTGAGTTCAATTCCAGGTCAGGGCGAAACCTTGGGCAAGTTTCCTTACTCCACACAGAGCCTAATAATAATCCCTCCAAAAACCAAAAACAATAATAAAATTGGTCATTTTCAATCTACGACTATTTGTGGGACATTGCTGTGCGCAATTGGCTGCTGCGTTCGCCCACAAATATGCAGTCAATTCACTTTACAGTGTGTTCTGTGAAGCGCTTTGGGACGTCCTCCCGACGTGAAAAGCGCTATATCAAATGCAAGGATTATTATTATTATTATTATTAAACAGTCACTACAGATGAGTAATGAGGTGTAAAGTACTGAATGTTTTGATTTGATTAGTTGTTACAAAAGTTCCTTCTTTGTAATTGTTGATAACACAACGTATTATTGTTACAGACCGCAGACGGCTGCCCTTGATTTCCATGGCAGGTTACCAGGACTCGAGACTTAAACTCACCTGTAAATCAAAAGGCTGGTATCCCGAACCTCGTGTGGTTTGGTTTGATAGGAGTGGAGCAGAGGTGAAAGCCAAGACTGAAACATGCACTCAGGGGTCTGAAGACTGTTGGAAATGTGAAAGTAGCATTGATATAACCAGAGATTCTACAGACAGATTCACGTGTCTGACAAGAAACTTTCTGGAGGAAAAGGAGGTGAAGATCCAGGTATCAGGTCAGTGAAACATTTGGAAAAATATAAACACTTCAGTGCAACGTATTACAGTTCATATTGTGATGTGCAATAATCCACAGCAGCTCCCAATGTTCAATCTGAGGCTTTCATTCTGATTTTCTTTCAGCCACTTTCATCATAGGATAGTTTGCTATTGTAATTGCAAATAATGAATTACACAACAACAACAACAAGATTACATGTCTATAGCGCCTTTCACGTCGGGAGGACGTCCCAAGGCACTGGACAGTGACAGCATTTCATGTATTATTGAAATACATGAATTTAGTGTGTGTGGCTCTTCGCTGATAGTGTTTCCAGTCAGTTGTGGAGTCCTGTAGCTCAGCGGTTAGAGCCTCGCAAGCGAGAGACCTGGGTTCGATTGTCGGAGATGCTGTCCTTCAGATGAGATGTTGAACCGAGGACTTGTCTGTTCCTATTCAGGTGGATTTTAAAGATCCTCTGACACTTTTTATGAAGAGAAGGAAGTTTCTCCGGGTATTGTTAGATCCGCGAATTATGTGTCTGTATTTGGAGAGAAAAAATCTGATACAAGTAAACTTAAGAAACAAAGAATAGGTTTTTATTTCTACTTGTATACAGGAGCACACAATTGTTCCCGTATACAAATAGGATCTAATGTCTCCCTGTCAGACAAAAGATCCTCTTCTTCGGTACAGTTAAGTTTTATACAGGAGTACACAAAAATACACAGAAGAGATGTTTTTCCTTACAGACCAATCAGGTTTGCTGCATGTTTTCCCACACTTCTTGCTTCAGCTAGTTTCAACTGTACTAATCTTGCAGTTTTGCTAGAAGGCCATTTCTATGTTATCACCCGCCGTTCCTTACACTGTGGCCTTCAGATAACGGAATTCAACATTAACAAGTCTAACCTACTTACTTATATCTGCTTAAAGGCGTTTACACAGCAATAGGCCAGGGCACAAGCTACGATATACAATTAAACATACCATAACATCTTTTTCCTCTTATCATTCCCTCCTTTTTATGGTATTTTAAACTGAAATTTATGTCCTTTTTCTTTGCATTACATGCAACCTTTAAGCATAACATCAGTAGTCCGATCCTTCTGCAATTACTGGTTTTCGATCAGACACATCACAGGTGCTTATAGTTTACTCATTCTGCAGAAAAAGTTTTCCCAGGTGCATATCATGCAATCCTCCAGTGCCTTCTTCAAGCAAGCTAAGGTTGTCCTCACTAGTCATCATAAATGTGGTGGCAGGAATCATCTCAGAAATAGTACCCCGAATAAGGGGAATAATACAACAGCAGCACAGCTTGAGAACAACTATTACTATTAACAGGTACATACCTAATTTCCATAGCTAAGCTCCCCATCCCCATTGAGAAAGCCACTTACTAAGCCAATCACAGGGTCTCTGAGGTTCCTTGATGGCAGACCGCATGTGAGAGATGACATTTGTCAAATTTTGATGGCCATCAGGAATAAAGAAACCGCAACTGGTCCCGAGCATTTTGCAAACACCTCCTTTCTCAGCCATAAGCATGTCTATTATCAGACGATATTGTATGATTGCCTTGCGCATGGCTCCCATTTCCCCATCTATGATCCCAACTGCTTCTACCGTCTCATTAGCCAGGGCATGTAACTGAGTCGCTAACCCATTCATTTTCAAGGCACCAGCAGTGCCCACATTAGCCCAGAAGGACCATCCTACCATTTCCCCTTGAGTGGTCCATGGATCCATGGTTGTATATCCATGGTAACTGCCTGTGACGGAGGAACGTTTGACTCGATTATTGGCCTGGCGTTTGGAACGGGTGTCATGCTCAGCTTCCAGGGGATACACCGCAATACCAGTTGTCACAATGGCCGGGTAACAACATCCAGTCCACTGGTTGGGGAGCTGGAGATAAGCAGTCCGTCCGCAAACCCAAACCATTGCCCCCCACCAGGGTTTCCCAGTGTGGAATTGCAGGCCCCTATCCCCATAGTAATGTTATATTTTTTAATGGTGCATACCTGAGAGGTGAAGTTGGCAATTACTCGTATACTGCAGATACTGTGGCCCACAAGTAACCCCTTGTCCATGTTGGTGCATAGACATGGCTTGCCCTCCTTGTATGGCACCTGATACGTGGGGCTGAATCCGGCAATACTATGGGTCTCCAGGCCTGTGGGGCAGTGAGATTATCTCCCGTGGCCTTGTTTTGAGCCAATAACAGCAGTTGAGCCATGTTGTTAGGGATGGTTCCCCCTTTATGTGTAATATTCACGTGCTTTACGGTGGACAGGGGAACAACGTGCAGGCGGGAACTCATTTGCTGACAAATCCAGCAGTGTTTTGTTTCGAGGCTTCCTGCCTGGAGTATCAAAAGTGCGCAAGCATGATTATCATTGCAAATGCTCAGGGCCCGAGTGGCCGATTGAATTTTTTGTTTGGTTAATATCCAATCATCCTCCTCCCCAGAGACTGCCATTTCCTCAATCAATTCTTCCTCCTCAGAGGTGGGAACTTTTGTGACTTCTGTAATTTTTGATTGTTGGGATTTGAGGACATTGATTACAANTTTTTGGTATAAATCCCCATAAGGTCTTTCTGTACCACACCACCAGGTGCCTGCATCCGAATCAGACAGCTGTGTTATCTGAACTCTTGCCCCATCACTGTTTTGTATCTTTGAAATTGAGAACCGAGACCCAGTCGAGTGGCCTCGGCGTGTATTGGCCACTACCGAGTGCCAATTGTAGGGGCCACACGGATGTTTGCAGAAATACTTTTCATCACGCTGGTGGCGGAAGTGAGCTTTAGTTTTACCTGAATCCTTGTAGGGCCAAGGATTGCAGTCAAAGGAGATGGTGCTCCCTTTTTCCCCTGAGACATGCTTATCTTCGTTTGCTAGGACAAGGCTTCCCACTACTGTTACTAATAATAATGTAAACATGGCGGGAATTGGGCAGTTACCTGATACCCGCAGTGTTTTCTTTAGTCTTCACTGGGTTGAGGTGAGCGTATCCTGGTGCATACACCCCCCTTTGTAACCAGACTTTAACACTTACGTGGTATTTTCCTGTCCAATTCCCTCTGTTACCTTTTTACAATGTGTCAAATGTATCCAAGTAGTTCTTTCTACAATTTTAACAGCGGTGGTGGGAGTAGTCAGGAGGACTTGAAACGGTCCCTTCCATTTAGGGTGATGCCAGGTCTTTCTTTTTACGTCTTTAATCAGGATCCAGTCTCCCGGTTGCAGCGAGGGGACCAACGATGTCTCGGTGATAGTCTGAGGGGGTAGAATATTAAGCATTTCTTTTTTATTAGATAGCATGTTTCGCATGTAGTCGGCTGGACATGCGTCCTTTAACTGCCCCTCGTTGTCTCCCAACTGGGGAATGCGATAGGCTTTTCCCTGTACTATCTCGAATGGTGATAGTGGTTTATTCCCTCGGACAATGCGCATGCTAGTAAGTGCCAATGGCAGGCAGGCTACCCATCCCTTGCCTGTTTCCTGCATTGCCTTTTTTAATTTATTCTTAAGTGTACCGTTATGTCTCTCCACTAATCCGGCCGATTGAGGGTGGTAAGCGCAGTGCTTTTTCAGTTTTATGCCTAATTGTTTTCCGACGTGATCAAGGACTGCATTTCGAAACTCGGGTCCATTATCACTATATAGGACTTGAGGTATTCCCCACCTCGGTATTATCTCGGGGCATAATATTTTTGTTACCGTTAGTGCGTCTATTTTTGCGGTGGGGAATGCCTCCACCCACCCTGAGAATGGGCATATCATTACCAAACAATGCTGCTTTCCCTCACTTGGCGTCAAGTGAATGAAATCCATCATCCAATGAGCAAATGGCTCTGAGTGGGGGGTATTTGTCCTTTTGGGCACTTTACTCCTCCCTGTGGGTTGTTTTGTAGACATGTAAGGCACTTTTTACAAAATTTTTTTGTATAGGATGAGAATCCGAAGGTTGTATATCTACCATTTATCATCGATACCATCCCCCCTTTTTAGACATGACATTTATCATGGCTCAATTCCGCCGCAATAGGGAAAAGTGCTTTGTTTACTGCTTGGATGTCCTGTACCAATCGCCATCCGACGGGGAGAGGGACCTTCTTTACTGGAAAGAGTGGGGTGTTACAAGGGGAATCAGGACACGGAACAATGACCCCTTTTTCTTTTAATTCTTCAATAATGGGTTTAATTCCTTCACGTGCTTCCGGCGAGATGGGATACTGTCTTTGGTATGGTCTGAAGGTGCTTTTAGGGTTAATTTTAATGGGCTCTACTCCCTGCATTAACCCAACATCCGCCGGACCCTGTGACCACAAAGATTCTGGGATTTGGTTTAACGCTTTTTCCAAATCTGCACTGAGCCCGATTAGTCACGGTCTCGCAGGGGGTCCTCTCATGAATCTTGCCCGTATACAATGAGCCACCCAATTCAGTTGTCTGGAGAATACTTTTCCCTTTTCTGAATACCAGATACCTGGTTTTCCTGTCTCCTTCCAATCAGTCAGCCTCTCTGATTCCTTTTTCTTTTTAGCGTTTCCTTCTTGACTGAGTCGTTTACGATACTCATAAGTGCCAGACTTGGGCTTCAGAATAATAGTATTTTCTCATTTTTTTGCTATCATCACCACATTTTTGTTTCAATTTATCTAATAATTCTTTAGTACTTTCGGGCTTCAATTTACCATCAAATCAAAACTTCTTTCTCCACATGAATTCTGGTTTCCCGCTCCCCGTAACTACGGCCTCCATACGTCAGCCATTAGGAGACAATTCCACTTCCTCTACTCGCTTACAACACGTACAACAACCCCCTTTACTATTTCCATTGCCCATGTTTAATTGTATTTGACTTATCTCAATCAGACACTTGTTATTCGCATATATATATATTTGTTTCGGGTAGTCCCGTCACTCACCCACTCTCCCGGTTTACCCCCAGACCGGCTCCACAACTCATCCCACTTGTCTGTCGAGGACGACTTTCTCTCAGGGGGATCCTCACCGATTTGAGGCTGTAGAGTGTGCGAGCAAATTATCCCAGATAATTCTTGTATACGGCCTTCCGATCCTTCTCGATCAAGGTCCGCCCAGCAGCGGGTTGTCCCGGACAACTCACGCATACAACTACTGGTCTGGTGGGTTTACCGTAAAGTGCGATGAGATGTTGGGATCCCGGACGAGCCCCCAATTGTTAGATCCGCGAATTATGTGTCTGTATTTGGAGAGAAAAAATCTGATACAAGTAAACTTAAGAAACAAAGAATGGGTTTTTATTTCTACTTGTATACAGGAGCACACAATTGTTCCCGTATACAAATAGGATCTAATGTCTCCGTCAGACAAAAGATCCTTTTCTTCGGTACAATTAAGTTTTATACAGGAGTACACAAAATACACAGAAGGGGTGTTTTTTCTTACAGACCAATCAGGTTTGCTGCATGTTTTCCCACACTTCTTGCTTCAGCTAGTTTCAACTGTACTAATCTTGCAGTTTTACTAGAAGGCCATTTCTATGTTATCACCCGCCGTTCCTTACACTGTGGCCTTCAGATAACGGAATTCTACAATAACAAGTCTAACCTACTTACTTATATCTGCTTAAAGGCATTTACACAGCAATAGGCCAGGGCACAAGCTACGATATACAATTAAACATACCATAACATCTTTTTTCTCTATCAGTATCCTGGCCAACAATCCTACAGATAAATTGGTCATTCACTGCATAACTGTTTGTGGACATTGTGTGCGCAAATTTGCTGCCGTTTTTGCATACAAATAAGCAGTCACTACATATCACTGTAACCCCTGTGAAGGGCTTTGAGACTTCATGCAAATGTGATAAGGTTCTATATCAAATGAAAGAATGATAGGATTATTATTAAATATGATACAAAATGTTCTTTATGTTACAGAGGTGTTTCTCCACCGAGGCCCAGACTGGCTGGTGGCTTTCCTTGTGGCGTTCAGCCTTGTGCTTGGAGCAGCTGGTGTGTTGATGTTCTTCTGCAGAAAACGATTGAAAAAAGTTAAAGGTAATAAATGATTTTGAGATTCCCCCAAAACATAATCTTTACTTTCATCCTTTATATAATCCATAACATAGTGACGAGAGCACTGGCAATGTCTGAGCGGCAGTGACGAAGGTGAGAGTGAGTGTCTCGAGGTGTTGGGTGTGAGGTACTGGCGGAGGCGGGTGATATGGTGGGGGTGAATGAAGGTGGTTTTGATGAGGCAATGAATGTGAGGGAGAAAGGAAAGCTGGGGATCAAACCAGATCCCATGATTGTCACTGAGAGAATTAGAGAGAGGGGCAGGGAAGCTTGTGGAGGTCAGAGCCAGAAGGGGATGGCTTCAGTCTTATCTAAACAAACAAATTGAGATGGATCTTGAAGGAGGCATGAGAGGGGGTGAGGTGGGATGGAGTTCCAGAGGGGGGAGCAGAGAGGCTGAAGGCTTGCCCACCAGTGTTGGGGTGGGCAAAGCGGGGAACATGAAGCAGGCCGGAGGACGCTGAATGGAGGGAGCGGACAGGTTGTTATGAGGTTAGAAGGTCTCAGAGGTAGGGAGTAGCAAAGCCGAGGAGGTGAAGTAAGGATCAGGAGCTTGAACTATATCCTCTGAGTCATATCCTCAGTGATCCTGAGCCGGGCGATTATGAGGGTGATAGTGTCGCGGTGCCTGGTGCAGGAGAGGACACGGGCTACAGATTTCTGGATAATCTGCAGCCTGTGGAGGGAGGAGTTGGGGAGGCCGACAAGCAGGGAGTTTGTGTAGTTCAGCCTGGATGTGATGAACGCGTGGATGAGGGTCTCGGTGGCCTCGGGTGAGAGAAGTGGCAGAGCCGGGCAATGTTGCAGAGGTGGGGAAAGGCAAAGCGGGTCATGGCATGGATATGGGGGATGAATGACTGTTGTGGGTTGAACAGGACACTGAGGTTCCTCATTGGCTCCTTGATGTGTAGAGTGCAGCCATGAAGGGCAATGCTGTCAGCGCCCGAGTTATGGAGGCGCTGATGGGAGCAATGCAGGACGGCCTTGGTCAACTGGAGAAAGTTAGCTCTCATCCAGGACTTGATGACTGACAGACATTCTGTGAGTACCGCAGTGATCCTGGAGTCGAGGTGGAGGTGGAGTTGGGTGTCATCACATACATGTGGGAGTTGACTCCATGTCTGTGGATGATATCACCAAGAGGGATCTATACTGATTTTGAGGACATTTTGGCTCATCCAGGCCTTGATATCTCACAATCAACTGGACAGATCATCAGGGACCTGAGGTCGAGAGTAAATTTGGGGTCATCCACATCCATGTGGGAATTAAGTCCATGTCTGTGGATGATGTTGAGGGACAAAGTGACTGTGTTGGCCAGTAGTGGGCAGAGGAAGGGCAATTGGGTGGTCAGGAGATGGGTGGGGAGGGAGTTGAGGGAGCAGGTGGTGAGCTTTATGTTATGAGAAGGAAGATGTGGTCGGGTGTATTTTGTTGATTTTTGTTGTTGAACGTGAAAGGCGCAATATAAATGTCATTTTGTTGTTATTATTCTCTATTGTCTCTCACACATAAAGAGAAGTTGTGGGATAAAAGGCTGGAAATGTTAATCAGAATGTGTCTTGTCGTTTCCAAACTGTAGAAGGATTTGCTCACACAGAGGGATGTGAAGATGTAGAATTCTTTGCCCCAGAAATCTGTGGAGAAGGAATCAATGTGAATGTTTAAATGAGAGACAGAGACTCAGATAGTAGAAATATTTGGTGAAGAGCAGGGAATTGGATTTATAAGATTAAAATTGGTGGAATAGACTCATGGGCTGAATTGTCTCCTCCTGTTCCTCTTTTCCTTTACTAAAAGCTGATGTCAATTAGAAGTTACCTAAAGCAGAGCCTTTAGTGCACTGTTATTTTCACTAATATTTAATAAAATATTGTATTAACATTTCTGCTGGATTGTTTCTGTTACATTTAAGGGAAATGTCCTACAGTTTATTGATGAGGACAACACTGACGATTGTGTTTTTATTTTCCAGTTTATGAAAATCTAAAAAAGGGATTTAAAAATCTGGGTAAGTAACAACATTACAAACATCCCCGAGCCTCAGCCTCCCCGAGAGTCAGGTCCTCGGAGACCTGCCACAAGCCCTTCCTGTGCTCTCTGGTGACCTCAGCATTTATATACATAACACACCCAGACACATGCACACACACACTCAGACACATGTGCACACACACACAGACACATGCACACACACGAATGTGCACACACACACAGAGTCACAGAACAACCTAAACT
The DNA here is from genome assembly GCF_018977255.1 of Callorhinchus milii. Taxonomy (NCBI): domain Eukaryota; kingdom Metazoa; phylum Chordata; class Chondrichthyes; order Chimaeriformes; family Callorhinchidae; genus Callorhinchus; species Callorhinchus milii. Next base: position 835,624 of record NW_024704771.1, read on the forward strand.
AAACCCATCTCCTGTGGAGTGAAGAAATGTGTGATGATTCTGTGCAGATGAGGAGAATCTCATGGTGTTTGACTGTAGAGAGAAAGTGAAACTTACACTTTAACACAAATTAAATCATTCTGATACAATGAGGGAAATAAAAAACATGATGTAAATGAGTCTCTGAATGAGATTCCACTCAGTTAGATTCTGTTCCAAAATATTTAACTTTTACATCTGTGACCTGAAATAATTTACATTGATATAACTGCCTCCATGCGCTGGGTCAGGGTGAAAGGGGAGGTGACCGTACACTCGGTTAAAGAGGAAGGTCTTCAGGTGCGATGAAGATGGTCAAAGAGGGGGGAGTGAGATGGAGGGATTGAGACAGGGAGTTCTGTGTGTTTGGTGGTAAGTGGTTGAAGACATGGCCACCAATGGTGGGGCGGAGGGGAGTCAGGGATGAGCAGAAAGCCAGAGCAGCCCAAATAAAGGGGTGGGTAGAGGAGTGGGGTGTGAGCAGGTCGGAGAGGTAGGGAGGTGCTGGACATGAGGTGATTTGTCAGTGAGTGTGAGGATGGAGTGGGGGTTGGAGTTTGTTGTGGGTAATGTACCAAATGTTAAGGATTATTAATATTATCATTATTCACTTATTGAGATTGTAAATGTTTAATCAGTTTTATCAGTTTCTGCAGTGCAAAAAATCCCCATTTTTAATGTGAATTATAACACAAATTGTGAAATAAAAATAGATTAAGAAAATCTTATATTTTCGGTTTGTTTACTGATTTCACTTCCTTCATTTGATGTGAGCACATATCCTCCTATCACAGTGAGTTTGGAAAGTTTGGGCTTAAAGGAAAATAAAGAAACTGAATAAAATAAACCAGATAAGTTTGTTAACTTTTTTTCAAAAATTTCAAAATACATTTTCTAAAACCTTTTCTTTTGTTTTAAAGATAATGAACTGAAATCTGCCAAACAAGGTACAGTACATTGTGTTATTGGCACTAAGTGTTTATGATGGAATTCCATCAGTGATGATGTCCCATAAGTGAATCAATCAATGACAACTGACTTCAACATTCAAACCGTCTTCACTCAATGGCTTTCAGTCTCGTGAGAAACTTTACATTGTTTATTAATATTTGTTTCTTTCTTTAGACCAAAAATACATGAAAAAAACACTGGGTAAGTTTTAATCTCCTGGAGCGTAAAATAAGTTTCCTTCTCATCGCGCCTCCCCTTGTTTTAAAGGATGATTCTGGGAAGGGTCAGTGGGAAAGGGGGTTAGTGATAATTTTGGATAATGATAAGCTGTGAGGTTTCAGCACGAAAAACATGAGCAATTCCCCTCAATCCATCCTCTGTGGACCACAAGCCTTGCTTCTGGCCAATCCATGTCTAAACATTAGTAAACCCAGGAGCATGGCGCTGGGGAGAGGGTTCATTCTATATCAGACACGGAAACTCTACATACAGTATGTGGATCTCTGAGTAGTTTGGTTTGGAGACTCTTAACGCCAGTGATGGGTTTGTGTGTGTGTCAGACTCTGACCAAAACTAAGTCCATGTGTTTTTTTTAATTGGTGAAAACAAACTCTGATTGGGATTTGGTGAGATCCTGAAGCCTCAGTGGTGAAGGGTTGTTTATCAGCTGAATCACAAGACTGTGAATAGGTTCAGTGTGTAACAGTGGGGGGTGATTTGTGGAAATAAACAATCAATAAATATATTGTTTCCTTTCAGAACTGAAAAAACAATTCACCAAATCAGGTACTTGATGGCTTTATCCTCATTTACTGTTGTTGATGTTATTGATGTAGAATTGTGCTGCTTCTCAAAGGATCAATTATTATCACCTCTGATAAAGCTAATAAATTAAATGTAAGAAATACGATTATATTAAGATTATAAGCAAAGTTTGACGTGAACTTTCAATGTACAGTTCAGTCATCTCACATCTACAAATGTGATCAGTTTGTCAGACTCTGTAACCTGGAGTGATCTGAACCCAGATATTGAGTTACACCGATAGATTACAGTAGAACAGAAGAAATGCTGGAGGAGAAAAGCCCAATATCCATCCAGTTTGCCTTCCACCTTCCTGGCAGTCACATGCAAATGTGTCCCAAACTACCTCTGTACTATATCCCATAATGTTATTTCCTAAAATAACATTTCTAATCTGTGTTTGAAAGAATCTACTCAATAATAATAATCTTTGCATTTGATATAGTGCTTTTCACATCTTTTAGACATCTCAAAGCGCTTCACACAATATACAGTAAAGTGAATTTACTGTATATTTGTGAGCGAAATGCTGCAGTCGATTGCGCACAGCAGCGTCCCCCAAACAGTCGAGGATTGAAGTGACCAATTTATTATTATTTTCCTTTCTGGAGGGATTATTATGAGGTGTGTGGAGTAAGGAAACTTGCCCATGGTTTTTCCCTGTGGGAATTGAACCCAGGTTTCTCGCTTGCAAGGGGAGTGCTCCAACCACTGAGCTACAGGACTCCACAGGATCATTGGTGAAATCATACTCTTAGTACAGTCTCACCAATGACTTACAAAGTGACCCGATTACCCCACTATTTCCATTTGCTATTGATCTTTTGATACATCCCAACAACAGATTGTCAGAAATAACATATTGAAGTTTACAAAAGATGAAATTATAAGCAAAATCTTATTAAATTAAAACTTCTGTTTCTTTCCAGAGTGGGAGGTCGTTGGCAGTTGTAAATGTAAGTTACCTCACATTACAGGCAAGTTATACACCCCACATTACAGGCTGGTTATAGACCCCACATTACAGGCTGGTTATACACCCCACATTACAGGCTGGTTATAGAGATCCTACATTACAGGCTGGTTATAGACCCCACATTACAGGCTGGTTAGTACATTGTCAGTGTGCAGAGGAAGTTGCTCTTGTTGACGATGTGTAGAAATTATCAGCAAAATGCAGGTTCATAAAGTGATTAACAAAATATCGCTCATAACCTAATTTTCAGTCTAGTTTTCAGTTGCGTAAAGTGTAGATGTGTATCCCAATAAATACCGTATGTGTGACAGGATGGGGTGGGTGTAGCAGAGACTGTTGTGTCAAGTGGACTCACCATTGCGAGTTGTGTTAGTGACACCCTGATAATGAGCTCCTGAGCCCAGCTGATAAACTTGTGTTTTCTCTCAGGCTGCAAGGATCTTCTCGTGGGGTTTGGTAAGAGACTTGATTTAATACAATGCTTCATCACTTCGTTGAGACGTCTCAAAGCGCTTCACAGAATATACTGCAAGGAGAATTGACTATATTTTCTGGGCAAATCGCGGCTGCTAATTTCACACAGACTGCAGTGTCCCACAAACAGTCATGGATAAATGACGAAATTACTATTTTGGGGGAAAAAATTATTACCCCCAGAAAGGGATCCATTAATCGATTAATGATTGGGTTCCTACTTCCTGCGAGGTAAACAGAGGCAAGTGGAGTAAGGAAACTTGCCCAACGTTTCACACTGCCAGGAATCAAACCCAGTTCCTCTCTTTCTTCCAAGGTGAGAGCTCTAACCACTGAGCTACACGACTCTGGAATATTAATGCAATAAAGAAAATGATTGTGTAATGACGCATAAACACAACTGTATAAAACAATCTCAATTGAACAAATTGATTCTAACAAAATTTTCTTTCATTTCCAGTCAAGGCCAGAATCCACAGTTATGCAGGTAAGACATTAATATAAGACATTAATGACACAATTCAGAACTGCTCAGATCCCACCCCAGATTTAGCACAAAGATGTACAGACAGAAGGTCCCAGCCTGGTCTGTGCTGAGGTATCTGATCTCAGCCGGGGAGGGAGGGGCCTCTACACATGGCCTCAGGGCCCGGATATGGATAGACAATAAGCCAAAGTCACTGTTCCTCATCACATTCAGGGAGTCCCCCCCCTCTCCCATCCCAGCCTTTCTGTAAATCCCGGGTGAGGAGAGGACCAGGCTGTGATGCCCTCAATGGTTGAAGTCCTGTAGCTCAGTGGTTATAGCACTCGCTTTGCAAGCGAGAGACCTGAGTTCATTTCCAGGCAGAGGGCGAAACCTTGGGCAAGTTTCCTTACTCCACACAGAGCCTAATAATAATCCCTCCAAAAAAACCAAAAAAAAACAATAATTTTTAATTTTTCTCCTGCCCAACACCTTCAGCACCCATCCCCTATTTGGATGCCAAGCCAGTAATAGCACCTTGGAATACCCTCCCCGATTATAGGCGCTGTAGATACGTAAATTTATATATTTTTTTAACTAAGGCGGCTGATTTTCTCACTGTGTGCTCCCACAAGAGATAGACAGAATTTGTGGAATGCAGAGCATACCCTTTCAAAAATATTTATTTTGCAGTCATACTAAGGGTTTGAGAGCTGCTAACATACATTTTTAACGTGGTTACATTTCTCAGTCAAACTTATGCAACCAAGGTAAAATTACTTTCTAAATTATAGGCCACAGCATATCAAATTGACAACATAATATCCATACCCTTTGTCTTATATCCAGCAAATTTCAGAAAAATCTGAGATTCATCTAAATTTTGAAGCCCCATAACAGTTACCCAATACACATATTGTGCTGGCTACTTATTGCATTAATGTAGGCATTAATCTAAGCATGGCAGTTAATTTGATTTAAAATACATTCCTAATAATAATAATAATAATCCTTACATTTGATACAGCGTCTTATCAGATATCTCAAAACGCTTCACAGATCATATTGTAAACTGAATTGACTGCATATCTTTTGGACAAAAAGTAGTTAGGATTTGCCTAAAATGCAGCCTTATCTAGAATTTGAACCCGGGATCTCTCAGACGTTTATTCAGTTGCTGACTCCAAAGCAAGAATAAGACCTGAGACCAAAGAAGCACATGTGCAGACACCTACAACCTCAACTGATGAAATTGGCGATACCAGAAATGTCAGGTTCCTTGTGGATTTTATAAAGAAATCATGATTTTCATTATCGAATTGCCAAGGCAAAAATCAAACAGTGCTCTACGTTCACTAATTTGTGTGTCAGCGAGGCTACAAGCGGCAGTTAATTAGAGATATCGTTAGTAAAACAAATTACTTCACAAATAAAATGTGGCATGATTATAGCCAAAGTGTTGGTTAGTTTCCTGGAGCATTTTAATGTGAACTCTAATGCCAGTCAAGCTCAGATAACAGAAATCTGGTGCTCATAGAATCATAGAATTTTACAGCAGAAGGAGGCCATTCAGCCCATCGTGCCTGTGCTGGTTCTTTGAACAGAGCTGTCCAATTCAATCCCACTCCCCCGCTCTTTCCACGTAGCTCTACAAACTTGGAGTCCTGTAGCTCAGTGGTTAGAGCACTTGCTTTGCAAGTGAGAGACCTGAGTTCAATTCCAGGCAGAGGGCGAAACCTTGTGCAAGTTTCCTTACTCCACACACCTAATGATAATCCCTCCAAAACCCCAAACAATAATAAAATTGGTCATTTTCAATCTACGACTGTTTGTGGGACATTGCTGTGCGCAATTGGCTGCCGCGTTTGCCCACAAATATACAGTCAATTCACTTTACACTGTGTTCTGTGAAGCGCTTCGGGACTTCGAGAAGACGTGAAAAGCACTATATCAAATGCAAGGATTATTATTATTATTAATAACCAACCAACACTGGCTGTCTAGACTCTCACATGAACAAGTCACTTGAGCTACAGAACAGACACAATGAATGTCAGCACTGAGCCCGACTCCTGCTCATCGCCCTCTGCACGGTCACTAAAGCTGTGATGCCATGTTGAGGTTGTAGAGATGTCAGTCCAATCCTGTGCCCCAGGCGCTGGGCACAACAGCTGTTAGTGTGTGGCTGGAGAATGGTATGTGACTGTACCTGTGGAAGGTACTGATAGACCAAATACTACATACACTGTTACTGCATTTACTACATTACATGGTGTCATCCACACTGTCACCTGTCGTAAAATACTCACTGTATATTGTGTGAAGGAATCGGATTACTGACCAATAGCAGTCAGTTGTCATGACTGGATGCTCATGTGATGTCCTCGTGTGAGTCCCTCTTGACTCAGGACATCAGTGTGTTTTAACTAACGGTGACCACATTATGGTGACATGGTGTTTGCCCACAGCAAACTCTGATCTTGTTGTCTGATCAGCAGCCCATATATTAATATAAAACTGACCCCCCTCCCCCCCGATCAATAAACCTGTCCACTCAGTTTCAAGATCTAGATTAGTCCACATCGTCTCTCCCAGATCTGTTTGATTTACTGCAACCAGACCACGCCCAGACCCCACCCACACCACACCCAGACCTCACCTGCACCATTCCCAGATCATACCCAGACCTCATCCAGACCCCACCCAGACCTCACATATACCGCACCCAAATCACACCCAGACCTTACCTACGCCATACACAGATCATACCCAGATCTCACCTGCACCAAACCTATACCACCCAAACCACAACTACACCACACCCAGACCTCATACAGACCGCACAGCTACATGTCTTAATGATAACAGCTGACAACATTCTGCTTTCTTACAGGTTATGAGGAGGTTCTCACAGAATTAGGTAAGGTATTTGGGTCAGTTTGATAAAGAGCCATTCTGTCACTCCCCTTTCCCCAAATAAATGTTAAAATATATTAATGGGGAGGGGGAGCGAGGAGGGGAATATAAAGCAGTTTGGGGAACAGAGAAAATGTGACTGGCAAAACCGTATAAAACCATTCCTCATCAAATAAATCTATACCAACCGAACTTCCTTTATTTTACAGAAAAGACCCAATTTGGGTTGTACAGAAGTTATGCAGGTAAGATATTTAATATCATATAAAGTGTGAAATTCGGAAATCCTTGACAGATCACAGGATAAAAATCTGTATCTGCCACCTGCCTGCCCACCGTGCGATCCTATCAGTGCACTCTCACAGAGGTAGGAAGGAGCAAAGCCGTGGAGGGCTTTGAAGGTGAAGATGAGATTTTTGAACTCTTTCCTGTGGAGGATGGGGAGCCAGTGGAGCCGGGCGAGGGTGGGGGTGACAGGGTCATGGAAACTGGTTTGGGAGAGGACACAAGCTGCAGAATTCTGGATGATACCCCTCCACATAGACCCTCACACCCCCACCCCCACACACACAATCTCACCCTCTCCCATAAAAACATACACTCACATCCCCCACACACATCCTCACCTCCCCCTCCACACACACACACCTTCACCTGCCCCTCAGACACATCCTGACAAACAACAACTTGGATTTATATAGTGCCCTCCATGCCGGATGGCGTCTCAGAGAGCTTCACAGTAACAGATCCTGGTGTCGAGCGTGGGGGAAGAAGGTGACCAAAGGCACGGTCGAAAAGAAAGGTCTTTAGCCAAGACCTGAAAGCAGGAAGGGAGGGGACAAGGCGAAGGGAGTGAGGAAGGGAGTTCCAGAGCCTCGGGGCATAGTGGCTGGCAGTCTGGCAAGGATTGGGGTAATCGGGGAGCGGAGTTTGGTGCGACTAATAATAATAATAATATAATCCTTGCCTTTGATATAGCGCTTTTCACGTCGGGAGGACGTCCCAAAGCGCTTCACAGAACACACTGTAAAGTGAATTGACTGTATATTTGTGGGCGAACACGGCAGCCAATTGTGCACAGCAGTGTCCCACAAACAGTCGTAGATTGAATATGACCAATTTATTATTGTTTTTTTTTTGTTTTTTTTGGAGGGATTATTATTAGGCGCTGTGTGGAGTAAGGAAACTTGCCCAAGGTTTCGCCCACTGCCTGGAAATGAATTCAGGTCTCTCGCTTGCAAAGCGAGTGCTCTCACCACTGAGCTACAGGACTCCACTGTAAGGAAGTGGGCGGCAGAATTCTGGATGACCTGGATTTTATGAATAGTAATGGAGGGGAGACCGACGAGGAGGGCATTTGAATAGTTCAGCAGAGAGGTGACAAAGGCATGGACCAGGGTTTCAGCGGCGTTTGGGGTGAGATATTGGTGGAGACGGACGATGCGTCGGAGGTGGAAGAAAGCGGTGCTGGTGTGGGGGATGGTTTGGAGAGTTCTAGTGGCTGGTCGGGTAGGTGGAGTAGGTGGGAACCGTGCCATTTAAGACATTGATGAGAGCCAAAGAGTATGGCTTCTGTCTTGTCAACATTTAGCTAAAGGAAATTCGTGCTCATCCAGCTCTTGAGGGCTGACAGGCAGCTGACAGAACATTAGGGGACTGGGGATCGCAAAGTGAGGTGGAAAAATAGAATTGGGTGTCGTCCGCATACATGTGGGAGTGTATTCCATCTCTGCAGATGACATCTCCAAGAGGGAGCATATAGATTAGGGAGAGGGCCAAGGATGGATCCTTGGGGTACCCCACAGGTAACCGGATGAGAGCGGGAGGAAAAGCCATTTGTGCAGATGTACTGCTGGAAGTTCGTGAGGTAGGACTCGAACCAGGAGAGTGCGGTCACACTGAGATGGATGGCGGAGGAAAGGCGGTGGAGAGGATGGTGTGATCAACTGTGTCAAAGGCAGCAGAGAGGTCCAGAAGGACAAGGAGGCAGAGGGAGCCCTGGTCACAGACAGAGAGGATGTCATTTGAGACTTTCACAAGCGCAGTCTCTGTACTATGGACAGGGCAGAAACCGGCAGGAAGAGGTTCGAAAAGGGAGTGGGAGGAGAGGTGTGCGCGGAGTTGATTGGCAACAATGCATTCTCGGACTTTGGCAGAGAAGGGCAAGTTTGAAACAGGGCGGTAGTGGCTGGGGTTTGAGGCATGTAGGGAAGGTTTTTTGAGGAGGGGGATGATGACAGCAGTTTTGAGGGAGGCAGGGACTGATCCAGTGGAGAGGGACTGTTTGATGACATCAGCCAGTAGTGGGCAGAGGAGGGGGAGTTGGGTGACCAGCAAGTTGGTGGGGAGGTGGTCAAGGCAGCAGGAAAGAGAGATGGGGAGGAAGGAATGTAGGATAGGGGTCACGGTAGGAGCTGATGATGGGGAGGGGAAGGGGGATGGAGAGGAGGTAGTGGTGGGTGACCAGAGGCAGGAGGATGAGGCTGCCGGCCGGATATTATTTATTTTAGTTGAAAAGAAGTCCATGATCTCATCACACTTGGCATTTGATGTGAAGATTGAGGAGGCCTGAGGGGGCGCACGGAGGAGGTAGTGGGTGGTGGAAAAAAGGACTTTGGGATTGTTTTTTTGCCTCCAAGATGATGTTGGAGTAGACGGCCGTTTTTGCACACGTCAAAGAATGGCGTTATCTGTGGAGATGCTCGAGCCACAGTTGGTGGTGAACTCTCAGGGCAGTTTTCTGACATCTGCATTCGAGCAGCCGGGTTTGGTTTTTTAGGAGTGGAGATGATGGTTATACCGGGGGATCGAGTGGGTTTGGTGATGGTCCTGGATTTCAGGGGGATGTGATAGTTGAAGGTGAAGGAGACGATCATGGAGCAGCTGGATGGAAGGAGCCAGAGGGCTTAGGGGGGTGGTAGACCAGAAAGATTTTCAGTGGGAGAGAGGGATGGAAGAGGGTGAGGTGCTCAAAAGAGGGGAAGCAGCCAGAGGGATTTGGGGAAAGACCAAGGGAAGCTTTGGAGATGAGGACCACCCCACTGCCACGTTGGCTTGGACGGGGGATGTGGTGGAAGGTGTAGCCTGGAGGGGTTGCTTAGACTAGAGGGATGGGGTCATTGGGGGAGAGCCAGGTTTCTGTGAGCCCAAGAATGTTCAGGTGCTCATCCAGGATGAGGTAATGGATGGTGAGGGGTTTGTTTGTGAGGGAACGGACATTTTGAAGGGAAATGCGGTGGGTTTGCTGGTGGGAGGAGAGGGAGGAGAGTGATACGGAAAGGATTTGAGGATATACAGGAGAGATGGCTGTGGAGTGTGGGGGGAGTGGAGAGTTGGGGAGGGTACGCATGAGGGAGGGGGACGTTGTGGTTGCCATAAGGAGGCGGTTTGTGTGGAGGGAGTGAATGATGGGACACTTGGGGTCGCTGCTCTGGGACAGCCAGTGCCTGGAGCCACGATGGGCCCGGCGGAGGCTGCCCAGGCTGGAGCAGAGGGAGGTGGTGATGGGGTCCAGGAGAGAGAGGTGGGGGGGGGGGGTGGGAGAGAAGGACAGAGTGGGAGTAGGGATACAGAGGTTGGGAGGAGAGGCATTTAGAGTGGAGGGAGAGGCTCGGGTCGGGGCGGCAGCCAAAACGTGCGCACAGAGACCGGGAGCGAGCGATCAGTGGGACGGCATCAGCCCACAGGCTGTGTGGTCACGGCTAAGATGTCAGTGACAGGGGCGGCCACGACATTTTCTCCTGAACCACTTTCACTGTGGATTAGTTTCTTTTAGCTTTTCTAAGTGTTAGTGTTGGTGTCAGTGCTGTTAGTGTTAGTGTTGGTGTCAGTGCTGTTAGTGTTAGTGTTGGTGTCAGTGCTGTTAGTGTTAGTGTTGGTGTCAGTGCTGTTAGTGTTAGTGTTGGTGTCAGTGCTGTTAGTGTTAGTGTTGGTGTCAGTGCTGTTAGTGTTAGTGTTGGTGTCAGTGCTGTTAGTGTTAGTGTTAGTGTTGGTGTCAGTGCTGTTAGTGTTAGTGTTGGTGTCAGTGCTGTTAGTGTTAGTGTTGGTGTCAGTGCTGTTAGTGTTGGTGTCAGTGCTGTTAGTGTTAGTGTTGGTGTCAGTGCTGTTAGTGTTGGTGTCAGTGCTGTTAGTGTTGGTGTCAGTGCTGTTAGTGTTGGTGTCAGTGCTGTTAGTGTTAGTGTTGGTGTCAGTGCTGTTAGTGTTAGTGTTGGTGTCAGTGCTGTTAGTGTTAGTGTTGGTGTCAGTGCTGTTAGTGTTGGTGTCAGTGCTGTTAGTGTTAGTGTTGGTGTCAGTGCTGTTTGTGTTGGTGTCAGTGCTGTTAGTGTTAGTGTTGGTGTCAGTGCTGTTAGTGTTGGTGTCAGTGCTGTTAGTGTTAGTGTTGGTGTCAGTGCTGTTAGTGTTAGTGTTGGTGTCAGTGCTGTTAGTGTTAGTGTTGGTGTCAGTGCTGTTAGTGTTAGCGTTGGTCTCAGTGCTGTTAGTGTTAGTGTTGGTGTCAGTGCTGTTAGTGTTGGTGATTCTGTGTTAGTTTTGATTGTTTGATTATGATGTGAAGCCGACGTCACTTTTTGTAACTCTGCGGTTCCCCTGTGACCCCCTCACGTCGCGGCTTTATACCCACTGCTCGGCCTCGGCTCCGCCCCGCGCTCTCCTGACTCCACTCCACACCCTCACATCCCCCACAGACACAATCACATACCCCGATAGACACACACTCACATCATCCCCCACAGACACACTCACACACACCCCACACACCATCACATGCCCCAACAGACACACCCTCAGCCCCCGACCCACACACTGACACACCGCCCCACACATCCCCACATCTCCCCCCACAGACACACTCACATCCCTCGAACACACTCACACCACACCCCACACACACCTTCACAACAGCCCCCGAAACACACTCTCATACCATCCCAACACACACCCTCACATCCCCTCCACACACACCCTCACATTCCCCTCATGCACAGATACACACAAACCCCCAAACGCACAGCCTCTCATCTCCCCCAAACACACCCTCACATATGTCCCCACACACACCCTCACATAGCCCCACACAACCACACCCTCACATCCCTCTCACAGACACTCGCTCAGACCCTTCACACATCCTCACACCCCACCCAATCTCACATCCCCTACGCACACCCTCACATTCCCCCCCACACACCCTCGCACATCCCCCGACCCACACACACCGTCACACCACCCCCACACACACCCTCACATCCCCCCACCCACAAACAACAACATCAACAAGATTGTATTTGTATAGTCCATTTCATGTCAGGAGGACGTCCCAAGGTGCTGAACAGTGACAGCATTTCAGACCCGAGCTGGGGTCAGTGGGGTATGGGAGGGGAGGGGAAGGGGCTTGCCGATGGCATGGTCGAAGAGGAGGGACTTAGGCGCGACTTGAAGGAGGCTAAGGAGGGGGTGAGATAGAGTGATTGGAGGATGGAGTTCCAGAGGTTGGGGGCAGAGTGGCTGAAGGCTCTCCCGCCAATGGTGGGGCGGGTGGGTCGGGGGATGTGGAGCAGGACAGAGCGGGCGGGTTGGTAGGGGGATAGGAGGTCATAGCGATAGGGTGGGGCGAGGCCATGGAGGGCTTTGTAGGTGAGGACCAGGATTTTGAACTGGATCTTCTGAAGGACAGGAGCCAATGGAGTCGGGCGAGAGTGGGGGAGATGGGGTCACGGAGTTTGGTGCGGGAGAGGACACGGGCGGCAGAGTTCTGGATTATCTGCAGCCTGTGGAGGGAGGAGTTGGGAAGGCCGACAAGCAGGACATTTGCATAGTGGAGCCTGGAGGTGATGATGGCATCAACAAGAGCTTCAGCGCCTGAGGGGTGAGGTAGTGGCGGAGTCGGGCGATGTTACGGAGGTGAGGGAAGGCAGAGCGGGTCATGGTTTGGATGTGGGGAAGAAAAGACAGTTGAGGGTTGAACAAGACACCCGGGTTCCTGACTGCTGGTGAGTTGTAGTGAGCAACCATGGAGGGTGATGCTGCCGGAGCCTGAGGTGCGGAGGCGCTGGCGCGAGACAATCAGGAGCCTCAGTCTTGTTCACATTCAACTGTGGGAAGTTTGCCCTCATCCGGGACTTGATGTCCGACCGCAGTCTGTCAGCACAGCAGTGGCCCTGGAGCTGAGGGTGGAGGCAGAAAGATAGAGTTGGGTGTCATCCGCATACATGTGGGAGTGGACCCCATGTGTGCGGATGATGTCACCGAGGGGGAGTGTGTAGATATTAAAGAGGAGACGAGGACAGAGCCCTGAGGGACACCAGACATGACAGTGCGGGGGCTGGAGGGGAAACCGTTAGAGGCAACAAAGTGGAGACGGTGAGAGAGATAGGAATCGAACCAGACAACGGCAGGTCCATGAGGAGTAAGTAAAGAGGAGAGGGAACATCTTCACATTCCCCCCTCACCCCCCACACACACACACCCTCACATCCCCCCCGCACACCCTCACATCCCCCCCACACACACACCCTCACATCCCCCCCACACACACACCCTCACATCACCCCCCACACACACCCTCACATCCCCCCACACACACACACACCCTCACATCCACCCCACACACACACCCTCACATCCCCCCACACACACACACTCACATCCCCTCACACACCATCACGACCCCCTCAAACGCACCCGCATGACCGCCCCACACACATCCTCACGAACCCCCACACACTCCCTCACGTCTCCCCCCACACATACACCCTCACCTCCCCCCACACGCACGCTCACCTTCCCTCCACATGCACCTTCTTGTCGCCCCCACACACACCCTCACGTTCCCCCCACACACTCCCCCAATTGCCCCCCACACGCACCCTCACGTCCCACCCACCCACACCCTTGCGTCGCCCTCACACGCACACTCACCTTCCCTCCACGTGCACCTTCTTGTCGCCCCCACACACACCCTCACATACCCCCACACTCCCCCAATTCCCACCCCCCACACGCACCTGCACATCCCCCCCAAAACGCTACCTCACGACCCATCCACACACACACACACCCTCACTACCGCCCCCACACGCACCCTCACGGGCCCCCACATGCACCCTCACGTACCCCCACACGCACCCTCAAGACCCCCCACACGCACCCTCATGACTCCCCTACACGCACCCTCACAGTCACCCACACGCACGCTCACTTACACCCGCACACTTATCCTCACATCTCCCACCCCCACTGCCCCCAAAGCACACCCTCACGTCCTCACCACACACACCCTCACGTTACCCCCACACGCACATTCACATTCCCTACAAAGACACACCCTCACGTGACCCCACACACACACCCTCACATCCCCCCCACATACACACACTTACATCCCACTCACACGGACCATCACGTCCACTGCAAATGGTCCCTTATGTCCCCCCTACACGCACTTTTACGTCGCCCACACACACACACTCACGTCGCCCTCACACGCACCCTCACGTCGCGCCCACACGCAACCCTCACATCCCTCCATACGCAGCCACGTCCCCCTACACGCACCTTCACGTCCCCCCCTCACGCACCTTCACGTCCCCCCCACACGCACCTTCACGTCCCCCCACACGCACCTTCACGTCCCCCCACACGCACCTTCACGACCCCCCCACACGCACCTTCACGTCCCCCCACACGCACCCTCATAACATAACATAAGATGCACAATCACCTACCTGCCCAGTCACCTCACCTCTCTATGTCTCGCTGCATTGTTTTAATGTCGTCCTCTGTGTTGACACTTCCTCCTCGTTTTGTTTTGTGTCATCCGCGAATTTAGATATATTAACTTCGATGTCCACATCAGATCGTTGGTGTAGATGGTAAATAGCTGATCCTTGTGGCACTCCACTGGTCACATCCCACCAATCTGAAAAGGACCCGTTTATCCCTAATCTGTGTTTCCGACCTATTGACCATTCCCCAATCCACGTTAATATGGTCCCCAATTCCATGGGCCCTTATCTTTTGGACTAACCTTTTATGCGGCACCTTATCGAATGCCTTCTGGAAGTCCAAATAGACCACATCCACTGATTCACCCATATCCAGTTTACTGGAAATGTCCTCAAAAAACTCTCTGAAATTTGTCAAACATGACTTCCCTTTTGTAAAGCCGTGTTGACTCGGCCAAATTATATTGTGCCCTAAATACCGCACTACCACATCCTTAATCAACGATTCTAAAATGTTTCCCATCACTGATGTGAGACTAATTGGCCTATAGTTCCCCATCTTTTCCTTTCCACCTTTTTTAAACAGTGGTGTGACATTTGTGATCTTCCAGTCCATGGGCACTGCTCCAGAATCCAAGGAATTTTGGAAGATCAGACACAGGGCCTCCACTATCTCATACGCTCCTCTTCTCAAACCCTGTGATGCAAACCATCCGGACCGGGGGATCCGTCACTGTTTAGTGCTCACAGTTTCCCGACACCAATTCTCTGCTGAATTTCCCTAAGTTGCTCCCTGTCCCTCACGTCCCCCCCCACCCCACACGCACCCACACGTACTGCCCACACGCACCCACACGTACTGCCCACACGCACCCTCACGTCCGCCCACACGCACCCTCACGTACTGCCCACACGCACCCTCACGTACTGCCCACACGCACCCTCACGTACTGCCCACACTCGCCCTCACGTACCACCCATACTCACACTCACCTCCCCCCCACAAACACCCTCACCTCCGCCCCACACACACCCTCACGACCCCCCACACACACCCTCACGACCCCCCACACACACCCTTACCTCCCCCCACACAACCTCACACCCCCGCACAAGCACCTGCACGTCCCCCCCCACACACCCTCACCTCTCCCCCACACGCACCATCATGAGCCCCCCAAATGCACCCTCACGTCCCCCCCACACGCACCGTCATTATGCCACCACACACACCCTCACGTCCCCAACACGCACCCTCACGACACCCCCCACATGCACACTGTCTTGACCCCCACACACCCGTACGTCCCCCCCACGCACACACTCACCTCCCACCACACGCACCCTCACGTTCCCCCCCCATACATACCCTCACGACACCCCCACATGCAGCCTCACTTACACCCGCACAGGTACCCTCCCATCAACCCCCACAAACACAGCCTCACGTCCCCCACAAACACAGCCTCACGTCCCCCCCTCACAAACCTCACGTGCCCCCCACAAGCAGCCGCACGTCCCTCCCACATGCACTCTCACCCACACAGGCACACTCACGAGCCTCACAAACGCACACTCACATTCCTCCACAACACCATCACGTCCCCAGCACACGCACCCTCACGTTCCTCCACATACACACCTGTTCATCACTCCCACACACACCCTCACGTCCCATACAAGCATCCTCCCGTCCCCCCCACATGCACCCTCACCTCCCCCCTCACACACAACCTCACGTCCCCCCACACGCACCCTCACGTCCCCCCCACACAGCCTCATGTCCCACCCACACACACCCTCACGTCCACCCGACACGCAGCCTCATGTCTCCCCCATAAGCACCCTCACGTCACGCCCAGACGCACCCTCGCGTCCCCCACACATGCACGCTCGCGCCCCCAACACACGCACCCTCACGTGCCCCCCACATGCACATTCGTGTCCCCCACACGCACCCTCACGCTCCGCACACACTAACCCTCACGTCCCCCACCCACACGTACACTCTCATGTCCCCCCCACACGAGCCCTCACATCCCCCACACGCACCCTCACGTTCCTCCACATGCACATTCACGTTCCCCCAAGCGCACCCTCATGTCCCCCCCATGAAGCATACTCACGTCCCTCACACACGCAGCCTCATGTCCCCCCCACACGCACACTCACGTCCCCTGCACACACACCCTCATGTCCCCTGCACACACACCCTCAGACAGCCTCATGTCAACTCCACACGCACCCTCACGTCAACCCCACACGCAGCATGTCTTGACTCTCACGCAGCCCCACGTCTCCCCCACATGCACCCTCATGTCCCCCGCACAAGCACCCTCACACGGCATCACGTTCACCCCAAACACACCCTCATGACCCCGCACACACACTCACGTCCCCCACACGCACCCTCACCTCCCCCCAACACCCACCCTCACGTCACCCCCACACGCATCCTCACGTCACCACCACACGCACCCTCATGTCACCCCCACACGCACCCTCACGTCACCCCCACACGCACCCTCACGTCCCCACCACACGCACATTTGTGTCCACCACACGCACCCTCACGTTCCTCCACACGAACCCTCATGTCTCCCGCACACACACCCTCACTCTACCCCCCACACATGCACCCTCATGCCTCCCCCACACTAACCCTCATCCCCCCACACCACACGCATGCTCACACACCCCCCACAGGCACCCTCACGTCCCCCCCACAAACACCCTCATGTCCACCACACGCACCCTCACGTCCCCCCCCCATCCGTACACTCTCACATTCCCCCAAATGCGGCTTCACATCCCACCCACACGCACCCTCACATCCCCCCCACACGCACCCTCACGTCCCCCCACACACACCCTCACATCCCCCACAGGAAACCTCACGTTCCTCCGCACGCACACTCACGTTCCCCCATACGTAGCCTCACGTCCCCCCCACACGCACCCTCATGTGCGCCGCACACGCACCCTCAAGCAGCAACAATTCACCCCACACGCGCCCTCATGTCACACGCACACTCACGTCCCCCCACACACGCACCCTCACGTCACGCCCAAACGCATCCTCACGTCCCCCCCACATGCACCCTCACCTTCCCCCCACACGCATCCTCATGTCACCTCTACACACACCATTTTGTCATCCCCACATGCACCCTCAAATCACCCGCACACTCTCTCTCATGTCCCCCGCACACGCACGCTAACGTCCACCCCACACACACCCTCACGGCACCCACCCCCCACACACGTACTCTCATCCCCCCGACCCGTACCCTCACGTCCCCCACACACGCACTCTCACACCCCCCCCACACGCACCGTCACATCAGCTCTGCACGCGCACCCTCACATCCCCACCACACGCACCCTAACGTTCCTCCACAACACCCTCACGTTCATCCACACGCACACTCATGTCCCACCACATGAACCCTCACGTCTTGACCCCCACACACCCGCACTTCCTCCTCACATGCACCCTCACGTTCCCCACTCACATGCACCATCATGAGCCCCCACACACACAACGTCACGTTGCCCCACATGCAGCTTTTCATCGACTCCACACAAACCCTCACATCCCCCGCACACGCACCCTCACTTCACTCCCACACGCACACTCACGTCCCCCCCACACGCACCCTCACCTCACCCCCACACCCCCACATGCGCCCTCACGTTCCCCGCACACTTACGTCTCCCACACACGAAGCCTCACTTCCCCCCACACGCACCCTCACGTCCCCTCCACTGACACCCTCACGTCCCCTCCACTGACACCCTCACGTGCCCTTACACGCATCCTCACGTGCCCCCACACGCACCACCCTCACGTTCCACCACACGCACCCTCACGTCCCCCCACACGCACCCTCATGTCCCCTCCACTGACACCCTCACGTCCCCTCCACTCGCACCCTCACGTGCCCCCCACATCCTCACGTGCCCCCACACGCACCCTTACATCGCCCCCCATTCACCCTCAAGTCGCCCCCACACGCACCGTCACGTCACTCCCACAGGCACCCTCATCTCCGCCCCACACGCAACCTCACATCCCCTCCTACATGCACATTCGTGTCCCCCACTCGCCCCCTCATGTTCCTCCACACATCCTCACATTCCCTGCACACACACTCTCACTTCCCCACCACACGCACCCTCACATCCCCACCACACGCACCCTCACATCCCCACCACACGCACCCTCACGTCCCCACCACACGCACCCTCACGTCCCCACCACACGCACCCTCACGTCCCCACCACACGCACCCTCACGTCCCCTCCACACGCACCCTCACATCCCCTCCACACGCACCCTCACATCCCCTCCACACGCACCCTCATGTCCCCACCACACACAACCTCACATCCACCCCACATGCACCCTCACAGCCCCCCAAACGCAACTTCAGCTCACCGACATACGCACCCTCACGTCAATTCCACACGCACCCTCACGTCCCCTCCCCCCACACGCGCACTCACCATCCCCCACACGCACCCTCACATCCCCCCCATACACAACCTGACTTGAGCCCCACACACCGTCACTTCCCCCCCACCCCACACACACACACTCACATCCCCCACAAACCCTCACGATCCCCCCACATGCACCCTCACCTCCCCCCGCACCCTCACCTCCCCCCGCACCCTCACCTCCCCCCGCACCCTCACCTCCCCCCCGCACCCTCACCTCCCCCCCGCACCCTCACCTCCCCCCCGCACCCTCACCTCCCCCCCGCACCCTCACCTCCCCCCCGCACCCTCACCTCCCCCGCGCACCCTCACCTCCCCCGCACCCTCACCTCCCCCCGCACCCTCACCTCCCCCCGCACCCTCACCTCCCCCCCGCACCCTCACCTCCCCCCCGCACCCTCACCTCCTCCCCGCAGCCTCACCTCCTCCCCGCACCCTCACCTCCTCCCCGCAGCCTCACCTCCTCCCCGCAGCCTCACCTCCTCCCCGCACCCTCACCTCCTCCCCGCAGCCTCACCTCCTCCCCGCAGCCTCACGACATCCCAAACACACCCTCAAGTCCCCCCCACACGCTCACCTCCAGCCCACACGCACCCTCATGTCCCACCCACACGAACCCTCACGTTCCCCCCACACACACACTCACTTACCCCCACATAATTACCTCACAGACCCCCCAACGGACACACCTTCAGCCCCACCCCACACACCCTCACATACCCCCACACACACACACACCCTCACATCCCCCCCCCACCCACACACACAGACACACACACACACGACCTCACTTCCCCTCACACATACACCCTCACATCACCACTCCCCACTCGCACACCCACACATACCTCCACACACACCCTCACATGACCACACACACGCACACGCCCTCACATCCCCCCCCACACACACCCCCACACACCCACACATTCCCCACACACACCCACACATTCCCCCCCACACAAACCCCTCCCCCACAGACACACAGACTCTCAGCCTTTTTGCGGATTCTGTTCCCAGGAGATGTCGATGTTTTACACAAAGGCTTCTCTCCCGGTGACGACGCTGAAGATCATCTTATTTATGATTGTAAATGTGTCCGACATTAATGGTCTGATTCTCCCTCCAGTTACAGTCACTCTGGATCCTGACACAGCCCATCCCCGGCTCATCCTGTCTGAGGACCTGACCAGTGTGAGACGCGGAGACGAAGAGCAGCCGCTCCCTGACTCCCCGAAGAGGTTTAGTTACTATCCCATTGTCCTGGGATCTGAGGGCTTCACATCGGGAAGACATTACTGGGAGGTGCAGGTGGGCAACAAGTCAATGTGGGCTGTGGGATTGGCCACAGAGTCTGTCAACAGGAAACAACCAATCAGATGGTCACCAGAGGGTGGGGTCTGGGGGGTGGGACTGTGGTATGGGGTCCATTATGAGGCTCTGACGTCACCCCCCACCCCCCTGACCCTGACAGTGAGACCCGGGAAGGTCGGGGTTTACATGGACTATGAGGGGGGACAGGTGTCATTTTACAACGCTGACAACATGGCTCATCTCCACACTTTCACCGACACATTCACTGAGAAACTTTATCCTCTGTTCAGTCCCTGGTTTGATTCTGACCCTCTGACAATCTGCCGGTGACGGTTAATGAGGAGGAACATTTGTCCATTATAATAAGGAGAAAAACCCTCAGCCATTAACTTCATACAATGGCGGTGAAAATATTCTTGGGGGGTGGGGGGGAAGGGTGTGCACTTTAAAATGGGCATCACCCCGACCATCACCCTATACACACCCTCACATTCCCCCCCCACCCCACCACACCCTCACATCCCACCACACACACCCACAACCCCCCCCACACACACCCTCACATACACCCCACACACACCCTCACATCCCCCCCCACACACACCCTCACATCCCCTCCACACACACCCTCACATCCCCTCCACACACACCCTCACATCTGTGTTGGGAGAATCTGACTTGCCATCCAGTGTGTGACTCACACGCTCTGAGACAGGGATATATATCGCTGATATCTTTCTCTCCAGCAATGCCCAGTCTCACAGTCGGGGCTGTGCTCAGAATCTCACTGAAATCTCCCAAATCACTTTTATATCTATAAACAGGTGCCGTGTTGTTCCCCAGTGAGTGGCCGCGTCTCACTGTGTATAAACACTGTGTGTTTTCAGTGACAGCTTTTATACTCTGTAACATTTCTCACTCACTGTAACATTCTTTAACCTTCAATAAACCGAGGTCACGTCTGTGTGGATATTAATATCCAAAATATTGTCATTCACTTGCAAAATACTCGATCAATTTACAATAAATAATGTGTCATTTTATGTCCAATCCTTATGCACAGTCTACACACACTCCTCACCCTCTGATACACACATCCCTAACCCTCACCCCCTGAAACTCACACCCTGAGTTGTCTTAATTCACTCTCCAACTTACTGTGCAGAGACCACACAGATAACTCAGCGCTGAGACACCGAATGCCCACCTCCTCCTCTGACCCTCGTTACTCTCACCGGCAGTGTTTGTTTCTGGTCCAGTTGTTGCCTCTCTCTCCGGCCTCACCGGCTGCTCCAGGTTTAGGGTTCACTCCGTGGACTTTCATTGATTTCCCACATTTCCAACTCCATTTTAGAATTTGAGAAACCAGTGACATTGAACTCAGATCGTGTGGATGTATTCCAGAGGAATAATAACAATAATCCCTCCATTTAATACAGCACCTCATCACATCACTGAGACATCACAAATCGCTTCACAGAATATATTGTAAAGTGTATTGACTGTGTGTTCTGTGGGCAAAATACTGCAGCCAATTGCACACAGCAGTTTCCCACAAATAGTCATGGATTGAGTAACCAAATTATTTTTTGGGAGAGATTATTGACCACAGAAAGCGATCCACCAATCACCTGTCAACTGGGTTCCCACTTAACTGCTGGTAAACAGAGGTGTGTGGAATAAGGAAACTTGTCTAAGATGTAAAGGGGATTGACTGGATATTTTATGAACAAAATGTTCAGGGAGTGAGGAATGGGTGAAGACGCTGTGGAGCATAATCACCGCATGGACTGGTTTGACCGAGTTGCCTATTTAGTTGCTGTACATTCTTTGACTCCCACGAGACAATTTGACAGTCAGAAAAATCCAATCCCGGTCACACTTTCATACAGTTTTACCTGTGAAGATTCCTCTCTTTGAGGCAAAACACCAACAGGTAAGTGTCAGAAATTGTTGCCTGAAATGACATTAGATTCTGATTGAAAAAAATTACTTTATTCTGTATTCCAGTTACAGGATTCACTGGTTTCACTTTCACATGTGGTGATGTGGAGTTTAAATATGAAATAAATGTTCTCTATTGTCAGGTTTGTGTCAGTAGTAAAGCGGGAGCTCTGCAGTCAGTTTATTCCCAGTTTGTGGTTTAAACGCTGAGAATTGGAGGCAAGTGAGGAGGGAAGGGAATGGGAGCTCCTCTCTGACCTGCACCATGTTGGGGTGAATAAGGAGCGGCTGTGAGGAGGGGGAGGGGAGGGGCACATTACAGCAGTTACACATAACATGTTTCTTCCCCAAACCATCTCATGTAGACCCCCAGTGCGGGGCCAGGGGGGGCCTCACTGTCACAGTTAAAGATCCCACATCACTATTCCAACAGAGAAGGCAGTTTGTTCTGTTGTGGGTGTAAATGCAAAGAACATGTTGTAAGATCACAGAGTTATTAATTATGTTTTCCATTTTTATTAATTACCGGCTGTACCTGTCGCAGCTACACTTGCAACCAAAGGATCCACTATGGAATGTAGATTTCAGTATTATTATACTTTATATTATATTTTATATTTGATTATTATACTTTATAACAGCAACAACTTGCACTTATATAGCGTCCTTCACGCAGGGTAGTGTTTCACAGCGCTTAACGGGTGCAGCCTGACTCCGAGCTGGTAGGTGGTTGGGGATGGGAGCTGCCGTAAGCACAGTCAAAGAAGAAGATTTTCCAGCGGACTTGAAAAAGGGGAATGGGCACGATGGAGGGATTGAGGGACAGTGTTCCAGAGTTTCAGGGTGTAGTGGCTAATAGCACAACCACTGATGGTGGGGCAGAGGGTGCGAGGGACGAGTGGGAGACCGGTGCCAGTCAAGCGGATGTGGAGTGGATTGGGGGGTGAGTGGGTCGGGGAAGTTTTCAACATGAGTGTGAATATCTTGAAGTTGATCCATTCAGTGATGGGGAGTCAGTGGAGCCTGGACAGAACCGGTGACATGTTGGTATGGAGTTTGGTCCAGGTCAGTTTTCTGTGGCAGAGTTCTGAATGAGCTGGAGATCTTTTGAATGGTGGACCTGGGGAGGCCGGTGAGGAGTGTGTTGGAGTATTCCAAGAGGAGGTGACAAACACATGCACAAGGTTTTCGGCTGCATTTGTGATAAGATACCGTCGGAGGCAGGCAATTTGGTGGAGGTAGAAGAAGGTGGTCCTGGTCAGGGATTGGATGTGGGGGAGGAAGGGCAGTTGGAGGTTGAACTGGATGCCTGAATTGTGCACTGAGACTGAAGGAGAGACCAGAGAGGTTGAGGAATTTCGATCCACAGTATTGAAGACATTGACAGACAAGGAGTATGGCTTCCATCTTGTTCATATTCAGCTGCAGGAAGTTTACACTCATCCAGGCCTTGATGTGTGCGAGACAACCTGATAGAACATTGGGGACCTGGAGTCATAATAATAATAATAACCATCCTTGCATTTGATATAGCTGTTAATGGAGGAGGGAAAGTAGATTTGTGTGTCATCGCATACATGTGGAAGTTTACCCCATGTCAATGGATGACAGTAGAGGAGCATATAGGTAACTAAGATAGATGAGGGAGGACGGTGGTGGAGGAGGATGCCATGGCCAACTGTGTCGACTGTGGCGGAGAGATCAGGGAGGATGAGGAGGCAGAGGGAGCCCCGGTCAGATAGAGAGAATGTCATTTGTGACCTTGAAAAGCACCGTCTCTGTACTGAGGGCAGAGTGAAAACCAGACATCAGGGGCTCAACGAGGGAATTGGCCTCACACAATGCATTGTAGGATTTTGGCCGGGAAGTTTTTGGGAGGTTGGAGATGGGATGGTAGTGTGAGAGACGAGAGAGATCGAGGATGGTTTTTTTGAGGAGCCCATTATGTAATATATAATAATTCTTGCATTTGATATAGCGCTTTCCACATCTTCTCAATGTCTCAAAGAGCTTCACAGAATAGACTGTAAAGTGAAGTGACTGTATATTTAAACCATTACAGTGGTTTTCAGGCGGAGTGGAGCAGCCTGTGGAGAGAGACTGGTCGGTTAGCAGGGAGGAGAGAAGGGGAAGTTGAGTGACCAGAGATGGGTGGGGAGGGGGTCGAGGCAGCAGGTGGTGACCTCCATCTGGGTGATAGAGACTGAGAGAGAGGGGGGAGAATTGGGGGCAAAGGAGTGTAAGGAGGGGAAAGTGGCAGGAGCCGTGGTGGAGGGAGGAGGCATTGTGGATGGTCTGTGTGAGGTGGAAAGGGACATGGGATGGGGGGAGGGGATAATGCAGCCAAACAGATGGTTGAGTGGGTGCACAGAGATGGTGATGGACGGTGGAAATCAGCGTCTTTGGATTGTTATTTGCCTCCCGGGTGACTCTGGAGTAAATGTCAGTTTTGGTCTGTGAAAAGGGGAGGCAGTAGGTGTGGAGGTGCTCGAGCCACAGATGGCAGTTTATAGTATATTGTTATACTTTTATATTATTATTATATTTTATATTATAATTCTTTATATTATATTATTATACTTTATATAAATATAGGAGATTCCTCCCCCAAAATACCCTTAGTTTTCTCTGTCACTAATTTGTTTCAGAATATATTAGCAAAGATGTATCTCTCGAGAACAGTGTGTGATTTCTCTGTCGAAACCTTGTTGCAGAATACGAGTCATACCTCATATTTTGGGGCTTAATTAAAGTATTTTTAAAATATAGCTCATCAACGATAGGAGTTTGTGAAAACAAATATGCCCATGACACTCCTACTTGCAACACCTTTCTGATGGGTTATAATCATGTCTCTGTGTCAATCGGTTATTGTGCTATTGGTTTGACACACAGACAAACTCACACAAACATTTCATCTGATTAGTATAGATAGATGTACAAACACAAATCTCTGTGTGTAATGATCTGATTTGCTGTGTCGTAACCAGTTCTGATCTCATTGTGAAGGTCCTAAAAGATGAGGTGGAAACACTTTCTTCAGGTCCTATGGCTTGTGCTTCCCCTCTCACTGACTGGTAAGGAAACACATTGAATCTGTTTGTTGGTGTTAAATTGCTGAAGGCAATGAAGGCACTGAGCCCCGAAGCTCTGGATTCCCTCCCTCAATCCCTCCGCCCCTTGCCCCCTCCCTCCCCACTTTCAAATCCCATCCAAAGACCTTACATTTTGATTGTGTTCACTGTCACCTCTCCCCTCCCTCTACCCCTGGATCGGGGTCAGACTCCACCTCTGTCAAGCGCTCTGGGACGCTGCCCCGCGTGAAGGACGCGATATAAATGCAAGTTGTTGAATATAAACTCAAGTCTAATAAGTGGAGACATTGCTATATGGGGGCGGTGCTGCCGCCATCTGGTGGTGACAAGATGAACGGCAGTGGGTTCCAGGACCAACATCTGTCACTGAAGCACTCGCCCAGTCAGTCATCGGGTCCTTTTCCATGTTGTTTAACCATTCTTTTCACCTCTCTTTCATTGCTTCAGGCACTCTTCTAAGGGCTTTACTAACGGTTGGACTATTTCTCTTCGCCTTGTTTTATATTCTCCCTTCATCAGTCCTCTGTCACCTGACAATATTTCTCTACAATGTTGTCAGTCTCCAAATGTTTGCATTCTTCTGGTGTTGGTGGACACAAAGTGCAGACAGTGGGAAAGGTAAGATTGAAGCCAAACAAAGCCAAAACCCCCATGACGGTGGGGATGAGAGGAGAGACGATGATAGACAGCATCAGCCCAGGTAAACATCTCACATCTTCTGATGTTTAAAATGTGAATGATGTACATTTACTGATGCAAAAGCTGACAGTCTGTCATGAACAAGGAATGTCTCTGAGGGATTCCACCTGAATATGCCAAAGCTGTGCATCAGCCCGGCTCAGTCTGTAACACTCTCACACACACCAGGACTTTCAGCTCACAGTCACGGATGACCCTCTGGTCCAGATCTGAGGGAGTTAATATAATATAATGTGCCTATTCAGGTGAATGTAAAAATCTCACAAAACTAATGAATAGAGAACTGTCTCTGTTACAAGAATCAAATCACTAAAGCCGGTCTGTCAGGGCTGACAGATTCTCCCATTCTGTCCTGAGGAGCAGTCGCTGCCCACACACTGTCTGTGCCCCAACCGCACTCCCGCCTGCAACTGTCCTGCTCCTCGATCCCCTCACTCCTCTTTGTCTAATGTTTCTGTCTCTCAGCTCCGGCCTCTCCGACTCTGGATCCTGATCCCAGGACTCTGGGTATTTGGAATTCAGTGCCAGGACGATAGGGATCGACACCAAAATAAGTTTTGAAAAGGTTTCCGTGGGCCTTCGCTGTGTGTCCTCCCGTGGGCTCCCCTCTCCTGTCACACTGAGCAGCCTCACCATCCTCACTGGCCGTCACAGGGGCCGGGGATACCCACTGTCACTCAGATTGTTTGAATCACTGATTCACTATCTCCTGTTCCTGGGATTCAAACAATTACAATTTATTGGTGTTTTACAATAAAGCAGTCAATGCCGGGACCGACATTGGAATGACATTCAGCTGGAAATTCCGGCTCTCCAGACGGGATCTCCCCCATTGGTCCGGCCTCGAGCCGGGGGTTCAGTGTAATGAGCCACTGTAGCCGCCAGACAGCACAATCAGCACCAGCACCGCAACAGCTCGTCTGGATTAACATCATTCAGAGCATCAGAGGAACCTGACACCCAATGTGTGGGAGCAAAACGTGAGCCATCTGTGTAAAGCTCATCGCCAGCTCGTCTCTGTGCTCGTGTTGGGAGAATCTGACTTGCCATCCAGTGTGTGACTCACACGCTCTGAGACAGGGATATATATCGCTGATATCTTTCTCTCCAGCAATGCCCAGTCTCACAGTCGGGGCTGTGCTCAGAATCTCACTGAAATCTCCCAAATCACTTTTATATCTATAAACAGGTGCCGTGTTGTTCCCCAGTGAGCGGCCGCGTCTCACTGTGTATAAACACTGTGTATTTTCTGTGACGGATTTTATAATCCGTAACATTTCTCACTCACTGTAACAATCTTTAACCTTCAATAAACCGAGGTCACGACTGTGTGGATATTAATATCCAAAATATTGTCATTCACTTACAAAATACTCAATCAATTTACAATAAATTTGTTTTGTTATTATTTTATGTCCAATGATTGAACACAATCTTACCACACTCCTCACCCTCTGATACACACACCCCCAACCCTCACCCCCTGATACACACACCCCTAACCCTCACCCTGACACACACACCCCTAACCCTCAACGCCTGACATACACACCCCTGACCCTCACACCCTGACACACACACACCCCTGACCCTCACACCCTGACACACACACACCCCTGACCCTCACACCCTGATACACACACCCCTAACCCTCACCCCCCGACACACCCCTACCCTCACCCACACAAACACACACCCCTAACCCTCACCCCTCAGACACACACCCCTAACCCTCATCCCCTGACACACACACCCCTGACCCTCACCCCCCGACACACCCCTGACCCTCACCCCGACACACACACCCCTGACCCTCACCCCTGACACACACACCCCTGACCCTCACCCCCTGACACACACACCCCTAACCCTCACCCCCTGACCCTCACCCCCTGACCCTCACCCCCTGACCCTCACCCCCTGACCCTCACCCCCTGACCCTCACCCCCCGGGGCTCATGGCCACACGGCCGCCGAGTTGGGAATGTCGGTGTTGGTGTAGAAAACCCCTTTGATGTGAAGCTGTTGATAGTCACAGAGAATAATAATGTATTTGATGTCATTATATTATACAATAATTGATTGAATCTTCAATGAAAGGATTTCCCACTGAATATGTAATGTATATAACAGTATATGTGCCATTGCTGTTGACTATAGTGACTTTATACCATATTCTCACCAGTTGGGGCGGAGGTGTCAGAGGGACTGTCGCTCGAGCGCGTTTCTGCCCTTCGGCGCTTCTGGAATGTTCCCGCCCTCCCCCCGCGCATGCGCACCTTCCCGAGTCTGGTCCCCGGCGGGAAAGCGCGGGAGCGCGGGACCGAGTGACGGTTGGAGACGGGACACAGCGCGCACGCGCGGGAAGGCGGGGCCGCGCGAGACGGGGACCGGCGGGAACAGTGCGCATGTGCCGACACCGCGTGACAGCGCTTTGGGCGTCAGGACCCGAGAAGAGCGCGAGAGTCGGTAAGTGAGGAGCGGAGGACCGACCCCGCGCTCCCCCCCCGGACCCCAACACACACACACACACACACAGTGACCGCACACCGACACCACACACTCCACACACCGGTGGGAGCCGCTGAAGGCGGGAAACTGGGCAGAGAAGCCGCACAAAGGCTGTGACAGGACAGCGGAGCCGTCACCGCCCCTCACACAGACTGACACACACAGCGGGAACGGGAGGCAGTGGCTCCGGACACGGCTCTGGGCCTGAGAGCCGCGGTCTGACCACCTGCCACAGGCGGGAAGTGTGTGAAGGGACACAGTGGCCGCCACACACAGCGGGTCCTGGGGGTCACTGGTTTACCGCACACACCACACAAGTGCGGGAAGGGCGGACAGTGCTCGAGGAGCGAGTCCCGGCAGCTGCTGTCTTACCTCCCGCAGGAAGAGCTTCACACGAGGAGGAGGAGATGGCGTCGGTTATCTGTGGTGACGACCGGATGTCAATAGCGTTTGAAGTTGATTTGGGTTTGAGTTATAAAAGGAAATGCTGTTGAACAGTGAACAGATAGAGAGACGGTGCGGACACGTTTACGCCACAGAATTCAATAGAATTCAATACAATATAAATATTATAATTTAAGTGTATCGCTGAAGCTGAAAGAGCCGTTGAAAGAGAAAGGAAACTGTTGTGAATCGGGACAAGAAAGTTGCACAAGAAAGTTTGTAAATGTATATTATTAAACAAACAAGAAATATTTCAAAAAGAGTGGTTTGAGGTCCTCTGTCCGTCCGGAAACAAAACCCTTCGGCTCTGCTTTTGCCCATCTCTCCCCTCCCCACCCCCTCAGCTCCCATTCCCCCCTCAGGTGCCCATCAGCTCTGTGAAGCGCTTTGAGCCATCATCTCGACATGAGGCGCTGTGTCAATATAAACTGTACTGTCACATCCCAAACTGGTCTCAGTGACTGTGAGGCTGAGAGCAGCTGAACTCACGGACTTGTTTTAAACCAGAAATATATTTCTTTGTTGATAGAATATATATTTACACTTTCCTCAAAAAGAAACAAATGCCATAAGAGAATGAAGAAACACAACACGTTATTGTACCATTACGGGACGTGACAGCCCCGACCCCTTGTGGTGGGGGGTTGGGGGGGAGGGGCTGCCATTGCGCACTCCACTTTGGTGGAGGGACCAAGGCTCCCCCCCCCCCCCCCCCCCCGGGGATCTGCTGCCCGTTGTGGGATGTGCTCACATTTCTTGGGGGGAACGCCCCCATTAAGCACAGTCGGGAAACGCCCCGTGTGCACCACAGACATGTGTGACTGCACACACCCTGATAAGGGGCACTTCCATTTACAGATGTCACCCCAATGTGCACTGTAAACAGATATAATTACACTAACAAAACACCCCGAGACATCGAACACAAACCATACACTGCAATAAACACACAACCAGTCAACCCCCTGTCACTGTGTGAGGTTAGTGACTGAGCTCAGTCACTGTGTGAGGTTAGTAACTGAGCTCAGTCACTGTGTGAGGTTAGTGACTGAGCTCAGTCACTGTGAGATTAGCAACTGAGCTCAGTCACTCTGTGAGGTTAGTAACTGAGCTCAGTCACTGTGTGAGGTTAGCAACAGAGCTCAGTCACTGTGTGAGGTTAGTAATTCAGCTCAGTCACAGGATTAGCCTCCGGACACAGGTTTAATGTACTGTTAATAGTGAAGATTCTTCTCATTCGATGCAAACTCTTAAACAGGTCAGTGTCGGAAATTGTTTCCTGAAATGAACTATTATTTTACCATTAAAATAATGCCTTAACTTTACTGCGATTCCAGTTACAGAATTCACTGGTTTCACTTTCACATGTGGTGATGTGGAGTTTACATATGAAATAAATGTTCTCTATTGTCAGGTTTGTGTCAGTAGTAAAGCGGGAGCTCTGCAGTCAGTTTATTCCCAGTTTGTGGTTTAATCGCTGAGAATCGGAGGCAAGTGAGGAGGGAAGGGAATGGGAGCTCCTCTCTGACCTGCACCATGTTGGGGTGAATAAGGAGCGGCTGTGAGGAGGGGGAGGGCAGGAGCACATTACAGCAGTTACACGTAACATGTTCCTTCCCCAGTCTGATTGCTGTCAGGTCACTGGTGTTTACAGTGTTTCCTCTGAAGCGCTTTGAGACGTCCCTGGATGTAGAAGGTGCTGTATCAGATGTCAGGATTATTATTCTCCGAGGTCACCTTGACAAGGGCTGAGGGTTGAAGCTCAGACAAACAGACGGAGACTCTGTGAGTTTAGAGTCTGCACCAGCAAAAGGTTCTACTGTTAAAAGCAAATCAGTGTCAGAAATTGTTCCCCGATGTGAAAAGTTTATTGTGATTAAAAATAATCATTTTATTTTTAGTGTTAACCCACTGGCTTGGTTTAGCCGAAACAACAACAACAACTTATATATCACCCTCCACTCAGGGCAGCGTCTCAGAGCATTTAACAGTGGTGATGCCTGACTCCGAGCCTGAGTCAGAGGGTTGTGGTTTCAAGCCCCTCATTAAGACTTTGAGCTCACAGTGTAGGATGACACTCCACTGCGGTGATCGGGAGCACAACATTGTTGAAGGTGATGCTCTCTGCCTGTCAGGTGGATGTTAAAGATGCAAATTGTTGTTGTTGTTCCACCTATTTCAGCGCAATTACTTTATTCCAAAAGTTTGGAAGAACACTTTATTCAAATGCTGATCTGGATTGTGACACAGATCTGGTGTTACTGTGTGTTATTAATTTATTATGAATTGTCTGTTGATTTCCTCGTGTTTCAGTGCTCGATGTCCTGACAGATGATGGAGAAGATTTTCATTCTAATTTTCCTGTTTGAGATTCCGGCTTCACTTTCTGGTGAGCAACACTGTCATTTTCTGCCTAATCACTTTCACATTAACATTGCTATTTATTACAGAGGCAACTAAAATATTAGATCACTTATCGAAGTAGAGAATAGTTTTGTTTCTGATAAAGAATCCACTCACTGTAACTGGAAGCTGGAGCTTGTTATCACTGCAGCTGAAACTGCCCCAGAAATGTATTGCTTCTATCAACTTCCCTCAGTCTATCAGCCCATAACTGTGGCTGAAAGATCCTCACCAAACCTGGTCTATTCCCAGCTTCTCCTGATCACCTCCCGTTGTTCAGTGGTGAACAACTGTATCTCATTTCTGAGAGAAATGACAATTCCTGACTGTGTTAATGAGCTGAACGAGAGGACATTCTGGCTGTTTACACTGGAGCCGTATTTCAAACTATATTTGCAAAGGTTGTGAGCTGTCCGTGTTCACAGCACTGAACTCCGAGAGTAAATGTATCAGGTGAAGCTGAGATGGGAAGATGGGAGGTGAGTATTCTGGGAAGATGAGGTCAAATGGGCTGAAGGACTTCCTTCATCTGAACCTCTCTTGTGATCGTGTGAAATGTGTCCACTGATGAGACTATAAACTGGTGATTTATATTCATCTTTTAAATGGTAACATTGCTGCACATTTCCAAATAAAGTATATTTCTGTAATAAGACAGTTTCTGTGCAGACTCAGGTCAGTTCATATCTCAGACTTTCAGGGCTTCAGGAAACCAGACACTAAACCTGTCAGTGACAGTGACACAAATAAACTATTGGATCTCATAGTTTTACACTTAATTAGAAACAAATCATAATAATAGTTGAATAATTGATATTGTATTGTTCACTAGATTCTTTTATAGTTAATGGTCCACGTCAGCCTGTCCTCACAGCTCTGGGGAACGATGTCACTCTGGGATGTTGGTTAACCCCAGGAGTGGCTGCAGATATGATGGATGTTAAATGGAGTAAATCTGATTCTGGGGATGTGGTGCATTTATACACACGTGGAGTGGATCTACCTGATCAGCAACGTGAAGCCTACAGAGGAAGAACCGAGCTCATTAGAGACGGGATGACTCGAGGAAACGTGTCTCTCAGACTGAAGAACGTGAGGTGCTCAGACCAAGGAGAATACACATGTTCTGTGAGATCCACAGTAGATTTTGATGAAACAACAGTGCTTGTGAAAGTTGAAGGTTTGTTGTGTTTAACCTGTACATTTCCCTATTCTAAGCTCATATTCCCACCCCGTCCCAGTCAATATATTTTCCAGCCTCAGAAATGCACCATAATCTCTACCAGAGCCCCGTGTGAACTGCACAAAGTAATGATTTGTCATTCTGGCTCAATGTGGGCAATTGGCTGCCGCGTAACACCCACAAAATACTCAGTCAATTCACTGTACAGTATATTCTGTGAAGGGCTTTGAGTCGTCTCAAAGACGTGATTAGGCTCTATATCAATTTCATTGGAAGGACTCTTGTTGTTTGGTTTAGAGGGTTGTGGGTTGAAGCCCCACATCAGCACCTGAGCTCATAGTTCAGGCTGATACCACACTCTGTCACTGAAGGACACTCAGTGTTAGAGGCTGACGTTTGGTGAGACGTGAAAATTGACAGTTTGTACCTGTCTGTTCAGGTGGACATTAAAGATCCCATAAACTGATGGAGAATGTAGTGTATTGCAGATTAATTGGCCATTCACTTGATGGTGCAAATGACTGTAACCTTAGCCTTCAAAAGCAGTCACTACAAATGACTAATTAGGTGTAAAGTACTGAATGTTTTGATTTGATCAATTGTTACAAAAGTTCTGCCTTTGTAATTGTTGATAACACAATGTATTACTGTTACAGACCGCAGACGGCTGCCCTTGATTTCCATGGCAGGTTACCAGGACTCGAGAATTAAACTCACGTGTAAATCAAAAGGCTGGTATCCCGAACCTCGTGTAGTTTGGTTTGATAGGAGTGGAGCAGAGGTGAAAGCCAAGACTGAAACATGCACTCAGAGGTCTGAAGACTGTTGGAAATGTGAAAGTAGTATTGATATAACCAGCGATTCTACAGACAGATTCACGTGTCTGACAAGAAACTTTCTGGAGGAAAACGAGGCAAAGATCCAGGTATCAGGTCAGTGAAACATTTGCAAAAATATAAGCACTTCAATGCAACGTATTACAGTTCATATTGTGATGTGGAACAATCCACAGCAGCTCCCAATGTTCAATCTGAGGCTTTCATTCTGATTTTCTTTCAGCCAATTTCATTATAGGATAGTTTGCTATTGTAATTGCAAATAATTAATTACACAACAACAAGATACATGTGTATAGCGCCTTTCACGTGGGGAGGACATCCCAAGGCACTGGACAGTGACAGCATTTCATGTATTACTGAAATACAGCAGTCCTGTAGCTCAGTGGTTAGAGCACTCACCTCGCAAGCGAGAGACCTGAGCTCGATTGTCGGAGACGCTGTCCTTCAGATGAGACGTTGAACCGAGGACTTTTCTGCTCCTGTTCAGGTGGATTTTAAAGATCCTCTGACACTTTTCATGAAGGGAAAGAAGTTTCTCCAGGTATCCTGGCCTACAATCCTGCAGATAAATTTGTCATTCACTACATAACTGTTGGTGGACATTGTGTGCAGAAAATTGGCTGCCATGTTAGCATACAAATAAACAGTCACTACATATCACTGTAATGCCTGTGAAACGCTTTGAGACTTCATGAAAATGTAATAAGGTTCTATATCAAATTAAAGAATGAAAGGATTATTATTAAATATGATACAAAATGTTCCTTATGTTACAGAGGTGTTTTTCCACCGAGGCCCAGACTGGCTGGTGGTTTTCCTTGTGGCGTTCACTCTTGTGCTTGGAGCAGTTGGTGTGTTGATGTTCTTCTGCAGAAAACGATTGAAAAAAGTTAAAGGTAATAAATGATTTTGAGATTCCCCCAAAATATAATCTTTACTTTCGTCTTTTATATAATCCATAACATAGTGAGGAGAGCACTGGCAACGTCTTAGTGGCAGTGACAAAGGCGAGAATGAGGGTTTCCGAGGTGTTGGGTGTGAGGTAGGGGCAGCGGCCGTTGATGTGATGGGTGTGAATTAAGGCAGTTTTGATGAGGCAATGCATGTGAGGGAGAAAGGAAAGCTGGGGATCAAACCACATGCCATGGTTGTCACTGAGAGAATTAGAGAGAGAGGCCGGGGAGGCTGAGGAGGTCAGAGCCAGAAGAGAGGATGTGTTGGCAGGAGCCAAAGGTGATGGCTTTAGTTTTATCAAAACAAACAAATTGAGACAGATCTTGAAGGAGGCATGAGAGGGGGTGAGATGATATGGAGTTCCAGAGGGTGGGGGCAGAGAGGCTGAAGGCTCGCCACCAATGTTTGGGTGGGCAAAGCACGGAATATGAAGCAGGCTTGAGGATGCTGAGTAGAGGGAGCGGACAGGTAGGTAGGAGGTTAGGAGGTTCAGAGGTAGGGAGTCGCAAAGCCGAGGAGGTGAGGTGAGGATCAGGAGCTTGAACTGTCTCCTCTGAGGCATGCGGAGCCGGGCGATCATGAGGTTGATAGTGTCGCGGTGCCTGGTGCAGGAGAGGACACAGACTTCAGATTTCTGGACAATCTGCAGCCTGTGGAGGAAGGAGTTGTGGAGGCCGACAAGCAGGGAGTTTGTGTAGTTGAGCCTGGATGTGATGAACGTGTGAATAAGGGTCTCGAGAGAAGTGGCAGAGCCGGGCAATGTTGCGGAGGTGAGGAAAAGCGAAGCGGGTCATGGCAACGATATGGGGGATGAAGGACTGTTGAGAGATGAGCAGGACACTGAGGTTCCACTTTGGCTCCATGATGTGTAGAGGGCAGCCATAAAGGGTGATGCTGTCAGCGCCCGAGTTATGGAGGCACTGACAGGAGCAATGCAGGACGGCCTTGGTCAACTGGAGAAAGTTAGCTCTCATCCAGGACTTGATGTCTGACAGACATTCTGTGAGGACAGCAGCAATCCTGGAGTCGAGGTGGAGAGGTGGAGTTGGGTGTCATCACATACATGTGGGAGTTGACTCCATGTCTATGGATGATGTCACCAAGAGGGATCTATACTGAGTTCGAGGAAATTTTGGCTCATCCAGGCCTTGATATCTCACAATCAACTGGACAGATCATCAGGGACCTGGGGTCGAGAGTAAATTTTGGGTCATCCACATCCATGTGGGAATTAAGTCCATGTCTGTGGATGATGTTGAGGGACAGGGTGACTGTGTTGGCCAGTAGTGGGCAGAGGAAGGGCAATTGGTTGGTGAGCAGATGGGGGGGAGGTTGTTGAGGGAGCAGGTGGGGAGGTTTATGTTATGAGAAGGAAGATGTGGCCGGGTGTATTTTGTTGATTTTTGTTGTTGAATGTGAAAGGCGCAATATAAATGTCATTTTATTGTTATTATTCTCTATTGTCTCTCACACATAAAGAGAAGTTGTGGGATAAAAGGCTGGAAATGTTAATCAGAATGTGTCTTGTCGTTTCCAAACTGCAGAAGGATTTGCTCACACAGAGGGATATGAAGATGTGGAATTCTTTGCCCCAGAAATCTGTGGAGAAGGAATCAATGTGAATGTTTAAATTTAAACAAATAAATTCAGATGGATCTTGAAGGAGGCATGAGAAGGGGTGAGGTGGGATGGAGTTCCAGAGGGTGGGGCCAGAGAGGCTGAAGGCTCGCCCACCAATGTTGGGGTGAGCAAAGCAGGGAACATGAAGCAGGCCGGAGGATGCTGAGTGGAGGGAGCGACAGGTTGGTAGGAGTTTAGGAGGTCACAGAGGTAGGGAGGAGCAAAGCGGAGGAGGTGAAGTGAAGATCAGGAGCTTGAACTGTATCATTTGAGTCATGTGGAGCCGGGGGATGAAGGTCTGTTAAGAGACGAACAGGACACTGAGCTTCCACATTGGCTCCATGATGTGTAGAGTGCAGCCATGAAGGGTGATGCTGTCAGTGCATGAGTTATGAGGCCACTGAGCAATGCAGGACGGCCTTGGTCAACTGGAGAAAGTTAGATCTCATCCAGGACTGACAGACATTCTATGAGGACAGCAGTGATCCTGGAGTCGAGGTGGAGTTTGGTGTCATCACATATATGTGGGAGTTGACTCCATGTCTATGGATGATGTCACCAAGAGGGATCTATACTGAGTTGGAGGAAATTTCGGCTCATCCAGGCCTTGATATCTCACAATCAACTGGACAGATCATCAGGGACCTGCAGTCGAGAGTAGATTTGGGGCCATCCACATCCATGTGGGAATTAAGTCATGTTTAAATGAGAGACAGAGACTTGGATAGTAGAAATATTAATGGCTTTGGGTAAAGAGCAGGGAGTAGGGTTAAAAATATTAAAATTGGTGGAACAGGCTCGTTGGCTGAATTGTCTCCTTCTGTTCCCCTTTTCCTTTCCGAAAAGCTGATTTCAATTAGAAATAACCTTAAAGCAGAGTCTTTAATGCACTATTATTTTCACTAATATTTAATAAAATATTGTATTAACATTTCTGCTGGATTGTGTCCATTACATTTAGGGGAAACGTCCTACAGTTACTGATAAGGACGACACTAACGATTGTGTCTTTCTTTTCCAGTTTATGAAAATCTAAAAA
The DNA here is from genome assembly GCF_018977255.1 of Callorhinchus milii. NCBI lineage: Eukaryota > Metazoa > Chordata > Chondrichthyes > Chimaeriformes > Callorhinchidae > Callorhinchus > Callorhinchus milii. The sequence goes on from NW_024704771.1 coordinate 872,497, forward strand.
AGGGATTTAAAAATCTGGGTAAGTAACAACATTACAAACATCCCCGAGCCTCAGCCTCCCCGAGAGTCAGGTCCTCGGAGACCTGCCACAAGCCCTTCCTGTGCTCACTGGTGACCTCAGCATTTACATATACACACACACCCAGACATATACACACACATACCCAGACATATACAGACAACAAGCACACACACACACAGACATATGCACACAACACACACACACAGAATCACAGAACAACCTGAACTAAACCCACCTCCTATGGAATAAAGAAACGTGACAATTCTGTGCAGATGAGGAGAATCTCACTGTGTTTGACTGGAGAGAGAAAGTGAAACTTACACTTTAACACAAATTAAATCATTCTGATACAATGAATGAATTAAAAAACATGATGTGAACGAGTCTCTGAATGTGCATTCCATTCGGTTAGATTCTGTTCCAAAATATTGAACATTTACATCTGCGACTTGAAACAATTTACATTGATACAATGCCTCCATGCGCCGGGTCAGGGTGAAAGGGGAGGTGACCGTACACACGGTTAAAGAGGAAGGTCTTCAGGTGCGATGAAAAAAAAGAGTGGGGAGTGAGATGGAGGGATTGAGACAGGGAGTTCTGTGTGTTTGGTGGTAAGTGGTTGAAGACATGGCCACCAATGGTGGGGCGGAGGGGAGTCAGGGATGAGCAGAAAGCCAGAGCCGCCCAAATAAAGGGGTGGGTAGAGGAGTGGGGTGTGAGCAGGTCGGAGAGGTAGGGAGGTGCTGGACATGAGGTGATTTGTCAGTGAGTGTGAGGATCTTGAAATGGATCTGTTCAGTGATAGGGAGCCGGTGGAGCCCGGCAAGGGCTGGAGTGACGGGGTTTGGAGTTTGTTGTGGGTAATGTACCAAATGTTAAGGATTATTAATATTATCATTATTCACTTTTTGAGATTGTAAATGTTTAATCAGTTTTGTCAGTTTCTACAGTGCCAAAAATCCCCATTCTTAATGTGAATTATAACACAAATTGTGAAATAATTTGGTTTGTTTACTGATTTTATTTCCTTCATTTGATGTGAGCACGTATCCTCCTATCACAGTGAGTTTGGAAAGTTTGAGCTTAAAGGAAAATAAAGAAACTGAATAAAATAAACCAGATAAGTTTGTTAACTTTTTTTCAAAAATTTAAAATTATATTTTCTAAAACCTTTTCTTTTGTTTTAAAGATAATGAACTGAAATCTGCCAAACAAGGTACAGTACATTGTGTTATTGGCACTAAGTGTTTATGATGGAATTCCATCAGTGATGATGTCCCATAAGTGAATCAATCAATGACGACTGACTTCAACATTCAAACCGTCTTCACTCAATGACTTTCAGTCTCGTGAGAAACTTTACATTGCTTATTAATATTTGTTTCTTCCTTTAGACCAAAAATACATGAAAAAAACACTGGGTAAGTTTTAATCTCCTGGAGCGTGAAATAAGTTTCCTTCTCATCGCGCCTCCCCTTGTTTTAACCGGATGATTCTGGGAAGGGTCAGTGGGAAAGGGGGTTAGTGAGAACTTTGGATAATGATAAGCTGTGAGGTTTCAGCAGGAAAAACATGAGCAATTCCCCTCAATCCATCCTCTGTGGACCACAAGCCTTGCTTCTGGACAACCCATGTCTAAACATTAGTAAACCCGGGAGCATGGCGCTGGGGAGAGGGTTCATTCTGTATCAGACAGACACGGAAACTCTACACACAGTTTGTGGAACTCCGAATAGTTTGGTTTGGAGACTCTTAACCCCAGTGATGGGTTTGTGTGTGTGTCAGACTCTGACCAAAACTAAGTCCATGTGTTTTTTTTAATTGGTGAAAACAAACTCTGATTGGGATTTGGTGAGATCCTGAAGCCTCAGTGCTGAAGGGTTGTTTATCAGCTGAATCACAAGACTGTGAATAGGTTCAGTGTGTAACAGTGGGGGGTGATTTGTGGAAATAAACAATCAATAAATATATTGTTTCCTTTCAGAACTGNAAAAACAATTCACCAAATCAGGTACTTGATGGCTTTATCCTCATTTACTGTTGTTGATGTTATTGATGTAGAATTGTGCTGCTGCTCAAAGGATCAATTATTATCAACTCTGATAAAGATAATAAATTAAATGTAAGAAATACGATTATATTAAGATTATAAGCAAAGTTTGACGTGAACTTTCAATGTACAGTTCAGTCATCTCACATCTACAAATGTGATCAGTTTGTCAGACCCTGTAACCTGGAGAGATCTGAACCCAGATATTGAGTTACATCGATAGATTACAGTAGAACAGAAGAAATGCTGGAGGNAAAAAGCCCAATATCCATCTAGTTTGCCTTCCACCTTCATGGCAGTCACATGCAAATATGTCCCAAACTACCTGTGTACTATATCCCATAACGTTATTTCCTAAAAGAACATTTCTAATCTGTGTTTGAAAGAATCTACTCAATAATAATAATCCTTGCATTTGATATAGTGCTTTTCACATCTTCTAGACGTCTCAAAGCGCTTCACACAATGTACAGTAAAGTGAATTTACTGTATATTTGTGAGCGAAATGCTGCAGTCAATTATGTACAGCAGCGTCCCACAAACAGTCGAGGATTGAAGTGACCAATTTATTATTATTTTCCTTTCTAGAGGGATTATTATCAGGTGTGTGGAGTAAGGAAACTTGCCCATGGTTTTTCCCTGTGGGAATTGAACCCAGGTTTCTCGCTTGCAAGGGGAGTGCTCCAACCACTGAGCTACAGGACTCCACAGTGTCATTGGTGAGATCATCCTCTAAGTACAGACTCACCAATGACCTACAAAGTGACCCGATTACCCCACTATTTCCACTTCCTATTGATCTTTTGATACATCCCAACAACAGATTGTCAGGAATAACATACATTGAAGTTTACAAAAGATGAAATTATAAGCAAAATCTTATTAAATTAAAACTTCTGTTTCCTTCCAGAGTGGGAGATCGTTGGCAGTTGTAAATGTAAGTTACCCCACATTACAGGCTGGTTATACACCCCACATTACAGGCTGGTTATACACCCCACATTACAGGCTGGTTATACACCCCACATTACAGGCTGGTTATACACCCCACATTACAGGCTGGTTATACACCCCACATTACAGGCTGGTTATACACCCCACATTACAGGCTGGTTATAGACCCCACATTACAGGCTGGTTAGAGACTCTGCGTTGTCAGTGTGCGGAGGAAGTTGCTCTAATTGACGATGTGTAGAAATTATCAGCAAAATGCAGATTCATTAAGTGATTAGCAAAATATCACTCATAACCTAATTTTCAGTCTAGTTTCCAGTTGTGTAAAGTGCACACATCACATTGTAGATGTGCATCCCAATAAATACCGTATGTGTGACAGGACGGGGTGGGTGTAGCAGAGACTGTTGTGTCAAGTGGGCTCACCATTGCGAGTTGTGTTAGTGACACCCTGATAATGAGCTCCTGAGCCCAGCTGATAAACTTGTGTTTTCTCTCAGGCTGCAAGGATCTTCTCGTGGGGTTTGGTAAGAGACTTGATTTAATACAATGCTTCATCACTTCGTTGAGACGTCGCAAAGCGCTTCACAGAATATACTGCAAGGAGAATTGACTATATTTTCTGGGCAAATCGCGGCTGCTAATTGCACACAGACAGCAGTGTCCCACAAACAGTCATGGATAAATGACCAAATTACTATTTTTGGGGAAGGAATTATTACCCCCAGAAAGGGATCCACTAATCGACTAACGATCGGGTTCCTACTTGCTGCGAGGTAAACAGAGGCAAGTGGAGTAAGGAAACTTGCCCAACGTTTCACGCTGCCAGGAACCAAACCCAGTTCCTCTCTTTCTTCCAAGGCGAGTGCTCTAACCACTGAGCTACAGGACTCTGGAATATTAGTGCAATAAAGAAAATGATTGTGTAATGACGCATAAACACAACTGTATAAAACAACCTCAATTGAACAAGTTGATTCAAACTAAATTTTCTTTCATTTCCAGTCAAGTCCAGAATCCACAGTTATGCAGGTAAGACATTAATATAGTATAAATGACATAATTCAGAACTGCTCAGATCCCACCCCAGATTTAGCACAAAGATGTACAGACAGAAGGTCCCAGCCTGGTCTGTGCTGAGGTATCTGATCTCAGTCGGGGAGGGAGGGGGCTCTACACATGGCCTCAGGGCCCGGATATGGATGGACAATCAGCCAAAGTCACTGTTCCTCAAAACATTCAGGGATTCCTCCCCCACTCCCATCCCAGCCTTTCTGTAAATACCGGGTGAGGAGAGGATCAGGCTGTGAGGCCCTCAATGGTTGAATAACCAACCAACACTGGCTGTCTAGACTCTCACATGAACAAGTCACTTGAGAGAGCTACAGACTAGAACCAGACACAGTGAGTGTGAGCACTGAGCCCGACTCCTCCTCATCGCCCTCTGCACGGTCACTGAAGCTGTGATGCCATGTTGAGGTTGTAGAGATGTCAGTCCAATCCTGTGCCCCAGGCGCTGGGCACAACAGCTGTTAGTGTGTGACTGGAGAATGGTATGTGACTGTACCTGTGGAAGGTACTGATAGACCAAATACTACATACACTGTTACTGTATTTACTACATTACATGGTGTCGTACACACTGTCACCTGTCGTAAAATACTGACTTTATATTGTGTGAAGGAATCGGATTACTGACCAATAACAGTCAGTTGTCATGACTGGATGCTCATGTGATGTCCTCGTGTGAGTCCCTCTTGACTCAGAACATCAGTGTGTTTCAACTAACGATGACCACATTATGGTGACATGGTGTTTGCCCACAGCAAACTCTGATCTTGTTGTCTGATCAGCAGCCCATATATTTATGTATAACTAACCCCCCTCCCCCCCGATCAATCAACCTGTCCACTCAGTTTCAAGATCTAGATTAGTCCACATCGTCTCTCCCAGAGGGACACCGCACCCAAATCACACCCAGACCTCACCTACGCCATACACAGATCAAACCCAGACCTCACCTACACCAAACCTGTACTACCCAAACCACAACTACACCACACCCAAACCTCACACAGACCACACAGGGCACACAGCTACATGTCTTAATGATAACAGCTGACAACATTCTGCTTTCTTACAGGTTACAAGGAGGTTCTCACAGAATTAGGTAAGGTATTTGGGTCAGTTTGATAAAGAGCCATTCTGTCACTCCCCTTTCCCCGAATAAATGTTAAAATATATTAATGGGGAGCGGGAGCGAGGAGGGGAATATAAAGCAGTTTGGGGAACAGAGAAAATGTGACTGGCAAAACCGTATAAAACCATCCTCATCAAATAAATCTATACCAACTGAACTTCCTTTATTTTACAGAAAAGACCCAATTTGGGTTGTACAGAAGTTATGCAGGTAAGATATTTAATATCATATAAAGTGTGAAATTCAGAAATCCTTGACAGACCACAGGGTAACAATCTGTATCTGCCACCTGTCTACCAACCGTGCGATCCTATCAGTGCACTCTCACAGAGGTAGGAAGGAGCAAAGCCGTTGAAGGTGAAGATGAGATTTTTGAACTCGTTCCTGTGGAGGATGGGGAGTCAGTGGAGCCGGGCGAGGGTGGGGGTGACAGGGTTTGGGAGAGGACACAAGCTGCAGAATTCTGGATGATACCGCTCCACAAAGACCCTCACACACACAATCTCACCCTCTCCCACAAAAACATACACGGACATCCCCCACACACATCCTCACCTCCCCCTCCACATACACACACCTTCACCTGCCCCTCAGACACATCCTGACAAACAACAACTTGGATTTGTATAGTGCCCTCCATACCGGATGGCGTCTCAGAGCGCTTCACAGTAACAGATCCTGGTGTCAAGTGAGGGGGAAGAAGGTGACCAAAGGCACGGTCAAAAAGAAAGGTCTTTAGCCGAGACCTAAAAGCAGGAAGGGAGGGCACAAGGCGAAGGGAGTGAGGAAGGGAGTTCCAGAGCCTCAGGGCATAGTGGCTGAAGGCACAGCTGCCAATGGTGGAGCGGAGGAATCGGGGGACAAGGAGGAGGCCAGACCCGGTGAAGCGAAGGCAACGGGCACTGTTGTGAGGAGAGAGGTCAGAAAGGTCGGGGCAGAGGAGTGGAGGGATTCAAAGACAAGATGGAGGGATCTGGGACAGGCAGCCAGTGTTGGTGTCAGTGCTGTTAGTGTTAGTGTTGGTGTCAGTGCTGTTAGTGTTAGTGTTGGTGTCAGTGCTGTTAGTGTTAGTGTTGGTGTTCAGTGCTGTTAGTGTTAGTGTTGGTGTCAGTGCTGTTAGTGTTGGTGTCAGTGCTGTTAGTGTTAGTGTTGGTGTCAGTGCCGTCAGTGTTAGTGTTGGTGTCAGTGCTGTTAGTGTTAGTGTTGGTGTCAGTGCTGTTAGTGTTAGTGTTGGTGTCAGTGCTGTTAGTGTGAGTGTTGGTGTCAGTGCTGTTAGTGTTAGTGTTGGTGTCAGTGCTGTTAGTGTTAGTGTTGGTGTCAGTGCTGTTAGTGTGAGTGTTGGTGTCAGTGCTGTTAGTGTTAGTGTTGGTGTCAGTGCTGTTAGTGTTAGTGTTGGTGTCAGTGCTGTTAGTGTTAGTGTTGGTGTCAGTGCTGTTAGTGTTGGTGATTCTGTGTTAGTTTTGATTGTTTAATTATGATGTGAAGCCGACGTCACTTATTGTAACTCTGCGGTTCCCCTGTGACCCCCTCACGTCGCGGCTTTATACCCACTGCTCGGCCTCGGCTCCGCCCCGCGCTCTCCTGACTCCACTCCACACCCTCACATCCCCCACAAACACAATCACATCCCCCAACAGACACACCCTCAGCCCCCAACACACACGCTGACACACCGCCCCACACACACCCACATCCCCCCCACACATAAACACTCACATCCCCCCAACACAGTCTCACATCACCGCAACACACACCCTCACATCCCCTCCACACACACCATCACATTCCCCACCACATACCCACTCATATCCCCCGCCACACATACACCCCCTCACATCCCCCTCACACGCACCCTCACAGCCCCCCACACACGCACGCCCTCACATCCCTCTCTCACACACAACCTCTCCACACAACCTCTCATCCCCCCAAACATACACCCTCACATCCCCACCGCACCTACATCCTCACATTCTCTGACCACATACATCCTCACATCCCCCCCTAACACATACACACTCATATCCCCCGCCCACACACACACACCCTCACATCCCCCCACAGACACACACTCTGCCCCACAAACACACACCCTTGCATCCCCCTCACACACACCGTTACATCTCCCCACATGCACCCTCACATCCCCCTATAAGCACTCTCACATCCTCCCCACACACCCACACCTCCCCCACACACTCATACACCCCCCACCACATACACACCCTCATACCACCCCCAGATACACACCGTCACATCCACCCCCAAACACACCATCACATCCCCCCAACACAGACTCACACCAACCCCCAAACACACAACCTCACATCTCCCCCCACACAGACACCTTCACATCCGTCCTGAAACACATCATCACAGACGCCCCCACACAGCCACAGTCCCCCCACACAGACTTTCACATCCCCCCCACACACAAACACTCACATCCCCCAACACAGTCTCACACCACTCCAACACACACCCTCACATCCCCTCCACACATACACACACACACATCACCCACACACACACACACATCACCCACACACACACACACTCATATCTCCCATCCACGCATACACACCTTCACATCCCTTCAACTCAGCCTCACACCACCACCCCACACATACACACCCTCACTTCCCCCACATACAAACCCTCACATTCCCCACACACACGCTAACATTCCCCCCACATGCACCCTCGCATTCCCCCACACGTACCCTCACCCCCCCAACACACACCCTCACACTGCCCCCCTATACACACCCTCACATGGCACCCCCACATGCACCCTCACATCACCCGCCACACACACCCTCAAATACGCCCACCCAAACAACCCTCACATCCCTCCCACGGACGCACCCTCAGCCCCCCGATACATACCCTCACACCCCACCCAAATTCACATCCCCCACACACGCTCACATCCTCTCCACACACCCTCACATCCACCCAACACAGACTCACACCAACCCCCAAACGCACAACCTCACATTTCCCCCACACACACCTTCACATCCGACCCGAAACAGACCGTCACAGCCCCAAACACTCTGACATTCCCACATACTCACACCTTCACCTTCCCCCCCACACACCCTTACGTCCCCCCCTCACACACCCTCACGTCCCCCCCTTCACACACCCTCACATCCCCCCCCACACACACCCACACATTCCCCCCCACACAAACCCCTCCCCCACAGACACACAGACTCTCAGCCTTTTTGCGGATTCTGTTCCCAGGAGATGTCGATGTTTTACACAAAGGCTTCTCTCCCGGTGACGACGCTGAAGATCATCTTATTTATGATTGTAAAGGTGTCCGACAATAATGGTCTGATTCTCCCTCCAGTTACAGTCACTCTGGATCCTGACACAGCCCATCCCCGGCTCATCCTGTCTGAGGACCTGACCAGTGTGAGACGCGGAGACGAACTGCAGTCGCTCCCTGACTCCCCGAAGAGGTTTAGTAACTATCCCATTGTCCTGGGATCTGAGGGCTTCACATCGGGGAGACATTACTGGGAGGTGCAGGTGGGCAACAAGTCATGGTGGGCTGTGGGATTGGCCACAGAGTCTGTCAACAGGAAACAAGCAATCACATTGTCACCAGAGGATGGGGTCTGGGGGGTGAGGCTGGTGGGTGGGGACTGTTATGAGGCTCTGACATCACCCCGCACCCGCCTGTCCCTGACAGTGAGACCCGGGAAGGTCGGGGTTTACATGGACTATGAGGAGGGACAGGTGTCATTTTACAACGCTGACAACATGTCTCATCTCCACACTTTCACCCAAACTTTCACTGAGAAACTTTATCCTCTGTTCAATCCCTGGTTTGGTTCTGACCCTCTGACAATCTGTCGGTGACGGTTAATGAGGAGGAAAATTTGACTATTATTTCCATGAGGTTTGGATAGTGCCGAGTGTTTGATTCTGTACTTCTCTCTCAGGTTTGAGCTGAGTTTGTGACGGGAAGTGAAGGACGGGGCTGAGTGGGGTATCCCTGAGAGACGTCAGCTCCACATTGTATCCCGAACCGGGAAAGCCGTCTGTGGTCAGCGACACTGAGCTGCTGACACTGACACTGTGCCACAACACCGCACCTGCACATTCCAGTGTCAATACAGTAAACCCCGACTTACAGGACTCCGGGTGTCCGGGATACACAACTGGACCAACCGGGATCCACAACAAATATAGTTGTAAAATTTCCGTGAGCCCTCCCTGTGCAGCGTCCCACAGGGTCAGCTCTCCTGTCACACTGAGCAGCCGCACCGTCCTCACTGGCCTTCACGCTCTGAGACAGGGATATATATCGCTGATATCTTTCTCTCCAGCAATGCCCAGTCTCACAGTCGGGGCTGTGCTCAGAATCTCACTGAAATCTCCCAAATCACTTTTATATCTATAAACAGGTGCCGTGTTGTTCCCCAGTGAGCGGCCGAGTATCACTGTGTATAAACACTGTGTATTTTCAGTGACAGCTTTTATAATCCGTAACATTTCTCACTCACTGTAACAATCTTTAACCCTCACTAAACCGAGGTCACGTCTGTGTGGATATTAATATCCAAAATATTGTCATTCACTTACAAAATACTCGAACAATTTACAATAAATTTGTTTTGATATTATTTTATGTCGAATGATTGAACACAATCTGCACACACTCCTCATTCTCTGATACACACTCTAACCCTCACCCCGATACACACACCCTAACCCTCACCCCGATACACACACCCTTACCCTCACCCCCTGATACACACACCCCTAACCCTCACCCCATGATACACACACCATTGACCCTCACCCCGACACACACACACCCCTAACCCTCACCCCCTGACACACACCCCTAACCCTCACCCCCTGACTCACACACCCCTAACCCTCACCCCCTGATACACACACCCTATCCCTCACCCCCCGATACACATACCCCTAAACCCTCACCCCCTGACACACACCAAGAGCAACAAATTATATTTTCATAGCGCATTTCACGTCAGGACATCTCAAGGGGCTGTGATGTTAGGAATGCCAACCCGAGCTGGTGGTTGGGATCAGGAAGTGACGTCCGGCAATGAGTTCACTGGGGATTTTGAAATGGCGCCTCCGCGCCTGAAGCTGCCGAACCTTCGCCTCACTGGTCCCTCTCCACCACTCGTTCCTCCACCTGTGGCCTCAGTGGTCTCTCCCACCTGTTGTACAGATGGGAGATTTGAAATTTCTTGCCCCACCAGTGCCCGCCCACGGACAACCTCGCCCGGCTTTCATCGACCAAACCTTCAACCCTCCCCGATCACATCTTCCGCTGTTTACCGTGGTTTCCCGTTTCCCGAGGCCCTGCCATTCACTGACTCATGAGCATGAGGACCATGTGTTGGGACCTTTGGAAGGACTGTCTGTGGTCCACCTCAGGACTCGGGATTTTCCCCTCCCAGCTCCCCTTAAACAGGTGATGGTAATAGATTGGGGGAGTGGTGCGGGGCTGAGCCCCTCTAACCCTCATCACCCGCCATCTAAGCACAACTACAGGTTAAACAAACTTCACTTGTTTAGTCTTATCAATAATAATCAATCATTGCTTTCCCTTTGTGATCGCTTTTGATGACTATATTCATTTTAATACCTTTCATCTGTTTATTTAATTAAACAATGAAACACTAGATACCATTATTAATAATGCAATTGATATAGTGCCTGATAATTACACTGTTGGTGTCCCACCAACAGTGGGGTTTCAAATTATTTAATTATTATTGAAATCATTTTGTTTGAATCCTAAACAGATCGGTTTGTGTATGAAAAATAAAATATTTTAAACTCCTTCAAAAATATTAAACTCCAATTTATATTAATAACGCACTGTGCCCATTACAGATTTGTTTGCAACCAAAGGATCCAATATGGAAGTCGGAGTCCTGTAGCTCAGTGGTTAGAGCACTCGCTTTGCAAGTGAGAGACCTGAGTTCAATTCCAGGCAGAGGGCGAAACCTTACTCCACACAGAGCCTAATAATAATCCCTCCAAAACCAAAAACAATAATAAATTGGTCATTTTCAATCTATGACTGTTTGTGGGACATTGCTGTCCGCAAATTGGCTGCCACGTTCGCCCACAAATATGCAGTCCATTCACTTTACAGTGTGTTCTGTGAAGCGCTTTGGGACGTCTTCCCGACGTGAAAAGCGCTATATCAAATGCAAGTATTTTTTATTATTAATGGAGACTTCAGTGGTAGCATTGACAAACCATTTAACATGCCATAAGCACTGTGTGTACACCTTAAGCAAAACTGCCATACATGTGCGACGGGTCATAGCTCATGAACGAAAGAAGATCGTATCTAAGCTATGCCAAACAACGTGGTTTACAGTGTGATCCAGTAGGTCCTCGAGTTACTGCAAGACTTCCATGTAGACGATACTTGCAGTTTTTCCTTCTCCAGCCATGATGTACAGGATTTGAGATCATACCTTTCTGTGTCGAAGTCCAACTGTGTTGTTCTTTGCTCTTCAGTTTCGTTTAATTCGCCTTCTCTCTTTTCATAGGATTTTTATTTGTCCTTGAAAGGCTTGATCTTTGCTTCCGCATCTTTAATATTAAGAAAATTATTGGGAGGACTCCTGTTGAGAGGAATGAGTGAGAAGACTCAGTGGGAAGAGTCCTTGTTCGGAGGACTCCTGTGGGAGGACTCCTTGTTGGGAGGACTCCTTTTGCTACTTTATTGCAGAATATAGAATGGTGTGTGATTTTGTTGCAGAATACTGTGCATACCGCATATTTTGGTGCTTAAGCTCATCAACAACAGGAGATCCCCGAAAAAAATATGCCCATGACACTCCACACTGCAAGAACTTTCCAATGAGGTATAAATCATGTTAATCGGTTGTTGTGTTTTTAGCAGACAAACAGACAGACCTTTTTCTATATTAGTTCAGATAATAATCGTTGCATTTGATTTAGCACTTCACAGATTTGAGGCGTCTCAAAGTGCTTCACAGGATATAATGTAAAGTCAATTGACTGAAAAATAAAATATTTAAACTCCCACAGTAACACTTTATTACAGACACAGAAATACATTCAGGCCTTGGGGTGCGCTGATGATGGGGCAGTCGGGGTGGCTGCTCTGGGACAATCATTGACAAGTGTTTTGTGCTCTGGGTGGAGGAGGCCCAGGGCTGGAGCAGAGGGAAGTTTCTGGAAGGGCCCTGGATAGAGAGCAGACGAGGAGGGTGACAGGAGACAAGAACTGATTGTTATAATAATTCTTACATTTGATATAGCACTTTATCACATCTTCCAGATGTCCCAAAGGGCTTCAGACAATATTGTGTAAAGTGAATTGACTGTATTTTGAGGGCAAAACGTGGCAACCAATTGCACAGAGGTGTTCCACAGTCATGGATTCAGTGACCAAATTCTTTTTTAAGGGATTATTCCCCCCAGAATGCGATTAAAACTGGTTCCTATTGACTGCTTGGTAAACAGAGGCGTGTGCAGTAAGGAAAGTTGCCTCAGGTTTCTCCCCACTCGGGTATCGAACACGTGCTCGACAAGAGCTCAATCTGATATGTAATGTAGAGACAGAGAGAGAGAATAATAGTAACAATAAACCATACATTTGATATAACCACTTAACACTTATTCAACACATCTCAAAGGGCTTCACAGGATACACTCTAAAGCGAATGTGACTGTATATTTTGTGGGCAAAGCGCAGCAGCCGATTGTGCACAGCAGTGTCCCCACAAACAGCCATGGATTGAAGCAACTAAATTATTATTGTTGTTGTAGGGATTAATTCCCCCGGAAAAGTGACCCGGCAATCGACGAACAACTGAGTGAAGTGAGAGAGAGGGAGTGAGAGAGAGTCAGAGAGAGGGAGTGAGAGTCAGAGAGAGAGCGAGTGAGAGAAAGAGTCAGAGAGAGAAGGAGGGAGTGAGAAAGAGGGCGGGGCAGGGAGGGCGGGGAAGGAGATGACAGGAAACAGGTAATAAACAGTAACTTGTTGACTTTCCTGTTGTTTCGGGGGAAATGACTGGTTCCTTCCTGTGCACCGGAAGCTGTCAATGCACAACCCAACCGGGACCTGGCGCTTTGTGTCCGAATTAACCGGTGTCCAACGTTACCCGAATACCGCGGCCGCCATTGTGTGCTGTTATATCCCGCGGTGACGCTGTGTCACCAACGGGTGGCGCTGCCTCGTGTGGTATGTGGTTCGATGCCGCGGTGACGCTGTGTCACCAACAGGTGGCGCTGCAGCCACTCCGCACTGTCAGTGATACACCGCCACCATCACAGAGATAGGGCGCTTTCACCCGCGCAGTGCATTGTGGCTCCCGGGCACCGCCATTGCTGCTGTTCCTTCTGCTCAGTGTCAGCGACACAAACCCCCGCACAGGCGGCGCTTCCTCTCGTCCCCGTCTCACCCCCTCCCTCTGGGGAAATGTCATCATTGTTATTATTATTACCTTCTGATCCGGGCCCAGGGGGAGGGTCACAGCCACAAACCTCCCAAACAAGTGGCTTCTGCTGATCTCTGGGTCTGGACACAGCCCCAAAGCTGAGAGTGGCAGCAGTTTGTGGGAGTGAGCGGTGGAGGGGACACGGCTGCAGAGAGCAGCACCGGAGCTCAGCGGAGGGTCTCACTTGCCCCGTTTGCCCGGACCTGGTCAAGGGTCCGGTTTCTCTGGTTTGCGGCCACAGCTTCTGCCGCTCGTGTCTCGCAGGGCTTTGGGAGAGGCCGGAGGCTCACTCCTGCCCGGAGTGGCGCCAGGTGTGTCCGGGAGGGGAGCTGAGAGCAGGTCGACCAATGGATAATTTGGCTGAAAAAGCTCAAAATCTCAGTCTGGATCCGAAACGGGGAGAAAGGGAACACCGTTGTGACGATCATCGGGAAGAGCTGAAGCTGTTCTGTGAGACGGATAAGAAATTGATCTGTGAGATGTGTCTCATTTATGCTGAGGAACAGAATCACAAATCACTCAGTGATGTCCATAGACAAAGCTGCTGAGATCTACAAAGGTACACAAGGAGCGGACTTTATAATGTGACTGCAATTCTCTCTCTCTTTCTTGAGCCGAGTGTCTGACACACACGGAAACTATTGCTGTGTTTAAGAGAATCCAAAGCAGGTGGTGATTGAGATATAAGGGAGAAACTATTTCCACTGGTGGGTGGGTCGTAACCCGAGGATTTATAACAGTTAAAAGAAACAGAGGAGAGGTTTTTCCGCACAGCGTTTTTAGTGTCTGGAATGCATTGCCTGAAAGGATGGAAGAAGCCGATTCAATAACAACTTTCAAGAGAGAAGCAGATAATTATTTGGGGAGGACAAGTTTGCAGGGCTATGGGGAGAGAGCGGGGGAGTGGGAGTGATTGGGAAAGCTCTTCTCAAAGAGCCGACACAGACACAATGTACCAAAAGGCCTCCTTCTGTGCTGTATAATTCTATGATTCTATGATATGTTAACTGCACATGGAATATTGACCTGTGTCCCCGGAGGGACGCACTCTGTTTACAAATCTGTTGACAATTTGACACAGGCCGACAAGAGCCAAGGCTTGTGTATCCCAGAGTATAAGTCGGGGTATCTATTGAAGTTTAACCAACTAAACGGCATAACCGGCCATTGAGAGCGCTATCTGTCAGACTTCCCGCTGTGTGTTCTCTCTGGTCACATTGACACAGTTAACAATGTGTTTGTTTTGGTTAATTTCCATTTTGATTACAGGAGAAACTGAAATCGTATTTCAACTTGGGTCTGAAGAGAAAGGATGTTGTTTTTCGAGCTTAGTTTGGGCAAAAAGAGAAGATTTCTGCCTTGAAAGTAAGTTGCGTGTGATAAGAGTCAGCACTCTCACCTCTGAGCCAGAAGATTGTGGAATCCATCCCCACTACGGGCTGTCAGTCGTGTCTCTCTCTTTACTGTGTGATGTCTGGGCTCTCAGTCATGTCTCTCTATTTACCGTGTGATGTCTGGACTCTCAGTCATGTCTCTCTATTCACCGTGTGATGTCTGGGCTCAGTCGTGTTTCTCTATTTACCGTGTGATGTCTGGGCTCAGTCGTGTCTCTCTCTTTACCGTGTGATGTCTGGGCTCAGTCCTGTCTCTCTCTTTACCGTGTGATGTCTGGGGTCTCAGACGTGTCTCTCTCTTTACTGCGTGATGTCTGGAGTCTCAGTCGTGTCTCTCTCTTTAACGTGTCCCGTTGTGATGTCTGACGCCTCACTTTACAGGAACAGGCGAGGAGTCTGCAGAACGACGTCAGGGCTGAGTTTGCCGAAATGCACCAGAGCCTCAGTGACACGGAGCAGTGTGTAATGCGAGAGCTCAGAGAGTGAGAGGAGGAAATGTTATAGGGTTTGAAGAGGCGTTAAAATCTATAGACCCAGAATTAGTAACGTTACAGCGGCAAATAGATGAACAGGTCATGGGGTCCTTTCTGAGGGTAAGAAAAGGAGATTGTTATTATTTATGTAATAATAGTCCTTACATTTTATACAGCGCCTTTAATTTCCTTTTAATGTCTTAAAGTGATTCACAGTAAAATGTAGTGACTGTGTATTTTATAGACAAACACAACAACCAATTTGCACAGAAAGTGCCCCACAAACAGCAATGAAGTGAATGAGCAATTGTTTTTGGGAGTAACTCCCTTCACGTTTCCAGTCGTGTCCGGGATCTTTATCGTCCACCTGAACAGGCGCAACACCACAGGTTAACGTGTCATCCAAAGGACAGCCCTCAGCTCTGCAAAACTAACAACGTAACAGAGCTCAGCCCTTACACTTCCCTACAAAACACACAGTCACTACACTTTACGGTGAATCCAGTGAAGTGTTTGAGACGTCCTCCCAATGTGAAAGGCTCTGTACCAAATGCAAAGCTCCTTCTTCTCACCTTGTGTAAAGCTCCCTGAGCGAGTCACCGTGTGGAGATTGTTCCGCACGCGGAGGGTTAGCTGCTGTGACTCTGACCTCTCGGTGTTTGTTTCATTTCAGGAGGAAGATTCTCGGAAGATCAGGTCTGACGTTCTCTTCAAACAAACTGTTTCACTCATTAATGTCAAAGCAGTAACCACGGGATCCACTCTGCTGCCTGTGCCCTTTCTACTGCCACCCCCTCCCCAGCTCCCTGTGTCCCCGACCGGCCCCACCCATCCCTCCCTCACTTTTAATGGCCTCCAAGACCTTGATCCTCCTGACCTCAGTGACCTATTAACACTATACCAACCTGTCTGCTCCACCTGCTCCATGTCCACAGCCCTACCCACCCCACCACTGGTGGTCGGGGTCTCTGCTTTTCTGCTCCAGCTTCTGGAACTCCAAACCAGAACCCCCCATCTCCCTCCTCACCTGTTTGTGTGCAATGAAGTGTTTTGGTACGACCATCTAACGTGAAAGCTCTTTATGAGTGTAAATTGTATAACAAGAATCATAATAATAATAATAATCCTTACAACTGGAATAGCAGCTTTCACTACGGGATGACATCCCGGGATACACTGCAGTGACTGTGTATTTTGTGGGAGAACAAAACACATTGTGTCGTATTACTCTTAAGGTAAAATCTTGTGACGTTCTTTGAGATATTTCGATGGTGTGATTTAGCCCGACATCAAAAACAAGGGTTATTATGGTCTGGGCGGGAGCGAGATGTATCCAGGGGTGATGGGGTTACATTTTATAGGCCGCTTCTCTGGAAAGTGGGAAATTTGGGTGCGTGTCAATCTGCCGAGCTTGGCAGCGTGATCTTGTCTGAGGTTTTCACCTTTACTTGGCAATGGCATTGCGGGTAAAGTGGTGTGTTCAGCCAAGATACGGAAATATACAAATTGGGTAAATGTGGGGATAATTGCAAGTTGTGTAAAGTGTGAAAATTGCACAAATGCACACCGTCGCATTACATAATTGTTTGAATGAGGAACCGACTGGAGAAACCATATCAATGAATCACCTAATTCACTACAAATGTCACTGACAGTGCTTTCAGCCACTGTGCCCCGAAGCTCTGGATTCCCTCCCTCAATCCCTCCGCCCATTGCCCCCTCCCTCCACACTTTCAAATCCCATCCAAAGACCTTACATTTTGATTGTGTTCACTGTCACCTCTCCCCTCCCTCTACCCCTGGATCGGGGTCAGACTCCACCTCTGTCAAGCGCTCTGGGACGCTGCCCCGCGTGAAGGACGCGATATAAATGCAAGTTGTTGAATATAAACTCCAGTCTAATAAGTGGAGACATTGCTATATGGGGCAGTGCTGCCGCCATCTGGTGGTGACAAGATGAACGGCAGTGGGTTCCAGGACCAACATCTGTCACTGAAGCACTCGCCCAGTCAGTCATCGGGTCCTTTTCCATGTGGTTTAACGATTCTTTTCACCTCTGTTGTTTCAGACACTCTTCTAAGGGCTTTACTAACGGTTCGACTATTTCTCTTCGACTTGTTTTATATTCTCCCTTCATCAGTCCTCTATCACCTGACAGTATTTCTCTACAATGTTGTCAGTCTCCGAATGTTTGCATTTTTCTGGTGTTGGTGGACACAAAGTGCAGACAGTGGGAAAGGTAAGATTGAAGCCGGACAAAGCCAAACCCCCATGACGGTGGGGATGAGAGTAGAGACAATGATAGACAGCATCAGCTCAGGTAAACGTCTCACATCTTCTGATGTTTAAAATGTGAATGATGTACATTTACTGATGCAAAAGCTGACAGTCTGTCATGAACAAGGAATGTCTCTGAGGGATTCTGCCTGAATATGACAAAGCTGTGCATCAGCCCGGCTCAGTCTGTAACACTCACACCCACACCAGGACTTTCAGCTCACAGTCTTCAGTGACCCTCTGGTACAGAGCTGAGGGAGTTAATATAAGGTCCTCTCTGTGCCTATTCAGGTGAATATAAAGATCTCACACTACTAATGAATAGAGAACTGTCTCTGTTACAAGAATCAAATCACTAAAGCTGGTCTGTCAGGGCTGACAGATTCTCCCATTCTGTCCTGAGGAGCAGTCCCTGTCCACACACGGTCTGTGCCCCAACCGCACTCCCGCCTGCAACTGTCCTGCTCCTCGAGCCCCTCACTCCTCTTTGTGTAATGTTTCTGTCTCTCTCAGCTCCGGCCTCTCCGACTCTGGATCCTGATACCAGGACTCTGAGTATTTGGAATTCAGAGCGAGGAAGATTGGGATCGACACAAAATAAGTTTTGAAAAGGTTTCCGTGGGCCTTCGCTGTGTATCCTCCCGTGGGCTCCCCTCTCCTGTCACACTGAGCAGCCTCACCATCCTCACTGGCCGTCACAGGGGCCGGGGATACCCACTGTCACTCAGATTGTTTGAATCACTGATACACTATCTCCTGTTCCTGGGATTCAAACAATTACAAATTATTGGTGTTTTGCAATAAAGCAGTAAATGCCGGGACCGACATTGGAATGACACTCAGCTGGAAATTCCGTCTCTCCAGACGGGATCTCCCCCATTGGTCCGGCCTCGAGCCGGGGGTTCAGTGTAATGAGCCACTGTAGCCGCCAGACAGCACAATCAGCACCAGCACCGCAACAGCTCGTCTGGATTAACATCATTCAGAGCATCAGAGGAACCTGACACCCAATGTGTGGGAGCAAAACGTGAGCCATCTTTGTAAAGCTCATCGCCAGCTCATCTCTGTGCTCGTGTTGGGAGAATCTGACTTGCCATCCAGTGTGTGAGCTCACACGCTCTGAGACAGGGATATATATCGCTGATATCTTTCTCTCCAGCAATGCCCAGTCTCATAGTCGGGGCTGTGCTCAGCATAAGAGAGAGAATCCATCTTACTGCAATTATCAATGCAACGAGCATTATGATTTGAACAATTGTGATAAAAGCCGTAACAGAGAGTGCTGTCCAGCATTGCAAACTGTCTGCCATCATCTGGGTGTTCCATCCAAATGTTGGCTTGAGTGGTTCAGCCCCAGGTGGTCCTGTTGTAAGATGTTCAGATGTTTCTGTGAGGTGAATTCCCAGCCCAGTGTAGCCCGCAAGTTTGTGGATGGCAAACGGATATGATGTCCGAAGTGGGCGATTGCCTCCAATTCCTCTCGGTATAGGTCCGAGTAAAGCTACACACGAGTGGAGTTACGTATGATGAAGGGATAGAGAATTTGTTCCCCAATCTGTACTTCGAAATGTAGGGTAAAGCATCCCATAGGCCTGGTCAGGGGGCAATTTTATCTGCCATACTGGAAGGAAGTTTCAGTGGTGACATAACAATAAACAGCTTGACCGCGGTATATGTACTCGGTACAAACCCAATGGGAAGTCAGAGAAAGTTGGCATCAAGATGACACTTGTCTAATCATGATGCCGCAGGTGGATATCTTCCGTGGGGTGGGGCAGGCCCATTTCTGCTGCTTTAAAACACAATCGGTAAGGTCGACCCCTTACCGGGTATCATATACAATGGTAACAAAACCAGGTGCAGTTATATACTGTACCCAATGGCCCTGCCTGATTGCTCCTAAAGGATGGAGTTGGTACAGTGTCTCCCTGTCCCTGTTCACTGGCACCATTCTCACCCCTTCAAAAACAGCCATTGTCACTCCTATCCTTAAAATCCCTCTCGGATCTCAAATTACCTTTCCATCTCCAACCTGCTTTTCCATTCCAATGTCCTGGAATGAGTTTTTGCTACCCTGTGTCACTCTCTCCGCTCCCGCCACTCCCTTCGCGAGTACCCCCAATCAGGTTTCTGTGCTGCCCACAGCGCAGAAACAGCTTTGCTGAAAGTGAATAATGTCATTTTGTCCATCTGTGTCCAGGGCTCCCTCTGCCTCCTTCTCCTCCATGACCTCTCTGCTGTCTTTCAAACTGTTGACTGCTCTATCCTTTTGTACCACCTCCCCAGTCACCACACTTGCACTGGCTGCCTGTCCCAGAGAGGATCAACTTCAAGATCCTCACTCTTGTCTTCAAATCCCTCCACTCCTCTGCACCCCCCGACCTCTCTGACCTCCTCTCTCCTCACAGCAGTGCCCATTGCCTTCGTTCCAAGGAGGGTCTGGCCTACTCCTTGTCCCCTGAGCCCTCCTCTCCACCCTCGGTGGCTGTGCCTTCAGCCACTATGCCCTGAGACCCTGGAACTCCCTTCCTCACTTCCTTTGCCTCGACCCCTCTCTTCCTATTTTCAGATCTCGGCTGAAGACTTTTCTTTTTGACCACGCCTTTGGTCACCTTCCTTCCCCTCCCCCCGGCTCATCACCGGGATCCGTTTCTTTGTAGTGCTCTGAGACGCCGTCCGGTGTGGAGGCCGCCATATAAATTCAAGTTGTTGTTGTTGAGTCCTACTTGACTAAACTGCCACAATCTCCCTCTGGAAACTGGTTCTCCTCACCTGTGGGGTACTCCAAGGCTCCATTATTGGCCCCTTTCTTTTATCACTGACACGTTCCGTCTCAGATATGGGGTCGACTTCCACATATATGCGGATGACACCCAAATCTACTTTCTTCCTCCAGAATGCCCTGAGGCTCTGGAACTCTATCCCCCCAATCCCTCTTCCTTGCCCTCTCGCTCAATTTCAAATCCCACCTAAAGGCATTCCTTTTTGATTGTGCTTACAGTCACCTCTCCCCTTCGCTTCGGGTGGGACCTCTACACACAATCTAATACTTTCCCAAATGAGGTGTCCCTCCAGGGAGAGAGTCTGCATTCCAACAATCTCTCTCTGGGGTTTCTATGTGCAGAGGGGATGTGTGGGATCCTCAGATTGGTTTGGATACTCTCAAGTACGGTGATGGTTGGGGCCAATAGAACATTGTGGAAATATTTGCCCCAAATTGTGGGCTTTTAACTGAGCACATTTTGGATAAAAGTGCGAGGAGTTGATTGATGTTATTGAGAGGTACATTTTACTGCTAAACTATAATTTTTCACGTCATTGATTAGCAATTAAACATAAAGAAATATCACAGATTAGATTGTTGTACAATCAATTATTAATGTTTTCTTTAATATAAACTGCGGGAACGACACAGCGCAGCGCGAAGGGCTGAATGGCGGTTTCCACTCCGCGCTCCGTGTGAAGGCCTCAAAACAACAGCTTTGCTCACAAAGCTCATCAGTGTCCTGACTGTGGATTACAGGGGGTCACCACCTCCTCTCTCTCAGGGTCACAACCCCCAACACACAGACACTCACACACACACACAGAGACTCACACACACACACACAGAGACTAGACACACACACACACACACACACACAGAGACTCACACACACACAGACACACACACACACAGACTCACACACACACAGACACACACCACACACACACACACACACACAGACACACACACACACACACACAGACACTCACACACACACACAGAGACTCACACACACACACACACACACACACACACACACAGACACACACACACACACACACAAAACACACACACACACAGACACACACACACACACAGAGACACACACACACACACACACACAGACACACACTCACAGACACTCACACACTCACCCACACACACAGAGACTCACACACACAGAGACACACACACTCAGAGACTCACACACACACTCAGAGACTCACACACACAGAGACTAACACACACACACAATCAAATACACAGATTCACACCCACAGAAACACACACCCACACACTCACAGACTCACTCACACACACTCATGCACATATACACACAGACATACACTCACAGACAGAAACACACACAGTGTTGCTGACACTGACCTGAACAGCAGCAATGGCGGTGCCCGGGAGCCACAATGCACTGCGCGGGTGAAAGCGCCCTATCACTGTGTGATGGTGGCGGTGTATCACTGACAGTGCGGAGTGGCTGCAGCGCCACCTGTTGGTGACACAGCGTCACCGCGGCATCTAACTACATAACGCACGAGGCAGCGCCACCCGTTGGTGACACAGCGTCACCGCAGGATATAACAGCACACAATGGCGGCCGCGGTATTCGGGTAACGTTGGACACCGGTTAATTCGGACACAAAGCGCCAGGTCCCTGTTGGGTTGTGCTGTGAACCGGTTTCCATCCGACGGCTGTCAATCAGCGAAGGGGGCGGGAGGAACGGGACAGAAACGAGGGCGGGGCCGGAGAGGGGAGGAGTCACCACCACACATTGATTGACAGGAGCTCCGGGCGGCCAATCAGCAGCCAGAGCGGGGGGGGGGGGGGATTGACAGCTTCCGGTGCACAGGAAGGAACCCGTCATTTCCCCCAAAACAACAGGAAAGTCAACAAGTTACTGTTTATTACCTGTTTCCTGTCATCTCCTTCCCCGCCCTCCCTGCCCTCTCTGTCCCGCCCTCTTTCTCACTCCCTCCTTCTCTCTCTGACCCTTTCTCTCACTCACTCTCTATCTCTGACTCTCACTCCCTCTCTCTGTCTCTCTCTCACTCCCTCTCTCTCACTTCACTCAGTTGTTCGTCGATTGCCGGGTCACTTTTCCGGGGGAACTAATCCCTACAACAACAATAATAATTTAGTTGCTTCAATCCATGGCTGTTTGTGGGGACACTGCTGTGCACAATTGGCTGCTGCTCTTTGCCCACAAAACATACAGTCACTTACGCTTTAGAGTGTATCCTGTGAAGCCCTTTGAGATGTGTTGAATAAGTGTTAAGTCGCTATATCAAATGCAAAGATTATTGTTACTATTATTCTCTCTCTCTGTCTCTACATTACATATCTTACGAGCTCTTGTCGCGCACGTGTTCGATACCCAAGTGGGGAGAAACCTTAGGCAACTTTCCTTACTTCACACGCCTCTGTTTACCAAGCAGTCATTAGGAACCAGTTTTAGGCGCATTCTGGGGTGAATAGTCCCTTTAAAAAAGAATTTGGACACTGTTTGTGCGATACCTCTGTGTGCAATTGGTTGCCACATTTCAACCACAAAATAACACAGTCAATTCATTTTACACAATATTGTGTGAAGCCCTTTGGGACGTCTGAAAGATGTGATAAAGTGCTATATCAAATGCAAGAATTATAATTACATTCAGTTCTTGTCTCCTGTCACCCTCCTCACCTGCTCTCTATCCGGGGCCCTTCCACAGACTTCCCTCTGCTCCAGCCCTGGGCCTCCTCCACCCGGAGCACCGCAACACTTGTCAATGGTTGTCCCAGAGCAGCCACCCCGACTGCCCCATCATCAGCGCACCCCAAGGCCTGCCTTCCCTGCCTCCAAAAGGTAACCCCTACCCCCTTCTCTCACTTCCCTCATCCACATCCTTCCCAACTGAATTAAAAAAGAAATAATTTGGTCACTCAATCCAAGAGTGTTTGTGGGTCACTGTTCGACATGGCGAGCGGCGGCAGGACAGCGCGGGGAGGAGCCTGGGCCTACCTACCCAGGTTGCGGTGGCAGGGAGTGCAGCCAGGAAGGTGTGGGGGCGGAGTGGGGGAACCGTTCCCGTCATAGTTTAGTTTTCAGGAGTGTGCCTTCAGCTTCCCTCTCGACTCAGGAGCTGACAGCATCAGCATCCAAGGCCGCACTCTCCACCTCTCAAAGCCGGTCAGGAACCTCGGGGTTCTGTTCGACCCTGAGCTGTCCTTTCTCCCTCATATCCGCACCACAACTGGCACCGCCTTCCATCACCTCCGGAATGTCACCAGACTACGGCACTACCTCACCCCTCACGCTGCTGAAACTCTGGCCCACGCCTTTATCAACTCAAGGCTGGACTACAGGAACTCTCTCCTCGCCGGCCTTCCCGGCCCTCCCTCCACAAGCTGCAGGTCGTTCAGAACTCTGCAGCTCGTGTACTGTCCGGCACCAGGCTTCGGGACCACATCACTCCCACCCTCGCTCGCCTCCACTGGCTCCCCATCCCCCAGAGGATTGATTTCAAGATCCTCACCCTCACCTACAAGGCCATTCACGGCCTTGCTCCCTCCTACCTCTCTGACCTACTATCCCCCTACCTACCTGCCCGTACCCTCCGTTCCTCTGGCTCCGCTCTGCTCCACATCCCCCGCCCCAACCACCCTACCATCGGTGGCCGAGCCTTCAGCCTCTCAGCCCCAGGCTCTGGAACTCTATCCCCCAGTACCTTCGCCGCCTCCTCCCTTTCCTCCTTCAAGGCCGGTCTCAAGACCTTTCTCTTTGACCGTGCCTTCAGCTCCCCTCTCGACTCTCTACCCCCCACTCGCTCCCTCCCTTCCCTCCCCCTGACCATTTCCCCCCTGCTCAGGTCCTGACCCAACTGTAGAGCGCCTTGGGACGTCCTCCCGACGTGAAAAACGCTCTATAAATGGAATCTTCTTGTTGTTGTTGTTGTTGTTGTAGTTTCCCGGAGCATTTGACAGTGCTGGAGTCTGACTCCGAGCCAGGGGGAAGAGGGAGGTGAGAGTTGACCAAAGGCACAATCAAAAATAAAAGTCTTTAGGCCTTCACACATACCTAAACCTCTGAGGTTAATGTCTGCATGTATGTGATGTACAGGTGTAGTGTAGAAAACAACTTTGATATAAACCTACTTATTGTTACAGATAATTACATAGAATTACAGAGAACATACAGCACAGAAACAGTCTATTCCTCCCATCTGGTCTATGCCGGTGTTTATGCTCCACATGACTGTCCTTCTGCCCTTTCTCAACTGAGCCAATCAACATAACCTTCTGCTGCTTTCTCCCTCATGTATTTATTTAGCTTCCCCTTAAACAAGTCTATGCTATTTGCCTTAACTTCTCCTTGTTGCAGCAAGTACCACATGCCCACAGCTCTGTGGGTAAAGAAGTTTCTTCTGACTTCCCTGTTTGATTTATTGGTGATTATGTTATTTCGATGGCCGCTGATATCGGTCTCAACCACAAGTGAGGTCTCCCCCCCGAGCCTGCCCCGCCATTGAATAAGATCATGGCTGATCTACTAACCTAATTCCATTTACCCGCCCTCTCCCCATATACCTTAATGCCTTGAGTTTTTAAAAATCTATCGATCTCAGTCTTGAATAATATGGGGATCAGAACTGTAAACAGTATTCCAAGTGTTGTCTAAACAAGGTTCGATATTAGTTTAGCATAACTTCCCTACTTTTCATTTTTATACCTCTAGAAATGAACCCCAATGTTTGATTTGTTTGTTTATGACCTTATTAACCTGTGTCGCTATGTTTAGCGATTTGTGTAACTGTATCCATAGATCCCTTTGCTCCTCTACCCCATTTAGATGCTTATTTTCCAGGCAAATGATCCAATATGGAATGTAGATTGTCACACAGAGACACTCAGACAGACATTGCATCTTTATCTATGCTCATCTGGGAGGACTCCTGTGGGAGGAATCCTCTTGAGACGACTCATTGGGAGGTCTCCTTAATAAATTTTCTCTCACAGTCTCTCTCTCCCTCTCAGTCTCCCTCCCAGTCCCCCACCCCCAACCTCATTCCCAGCCTCTCTTCTCTCAATCCAAGTCTCTCTCCATCTCTCAGTCTCTTTCACTATCTCAGTCTCTCCAAGTATCTCAGTCTCTCTCAGTGTCTTTCTCTCAGTTTCTCTCACTGTGTTTCTCTCAGTCTATCTGTCTCTCTCTCTCACTATTTCATTTTCTCTCTCTCTGTCTATTTCACTGTCTGTCTGAGCCTCTCTCCTTATCTCGGTCTCTCTCCCTTAGACTCTCTCGCCATCTGTCCCACATGGGAGGACACGGCTCCCACGACAACGAGAAAAAAGCCATTCATTTGTTGCAGAATATAGATGTATCTCTCTGAACGGTTTGTGCTTTCGTCTGTCGCGACGTAGTTGCAGAATGCGCTGTATAATTCATATTTTGGGCTTAATTAATGCATTTTTTATTGTAGCTCATCAACGATGGGCAATTCCCCCCCAAAAATGCCCATGACACTGCCGGATGCAAGACCTTTCTGATGAGGTATAAATCATGTCTCTACATCACTCGGTTATTGTGTGTTTGTCGGATACACTGACAGACAGACACACACACAGACATTTCGTCCTTAGTGTAGCTTCTCTTACCAGTTAGAGGTGTAGGTGTTACTGTACCCCTCACTTGAGCGCTTTTCTGCTCTTCGGCGAAGGCAAACACACACACAGTGACTGCACACCAACACCACACACTTCACACACTGTTGGGAGCAGCTGAAGGCGGGAAACTGGGCAGAGAAGAGGCTGTGACCAACAGCACAACATCCACACACGCACTTTCCAGCTTTGGGCACTGGAGTTTATCAGGAGCAGTGATCCTGGGACATCATATCTGTCTGAGGGGCTTAAGAGTATCCAAACCAAAGCTGAGATTTCATTGCATCCCACATACACATGGAAATCCCAGAGATACACTGTTGGAATGGAGTGTGAACTCTCTCCCTGGAGGGACACATCCTGTTTACCTAATTCTGGAAAGTATTAGGCACAGGTTGGCAATAAACAAGGCTTGGGGTCCCCAGATTGTAACTGATGGAGTCTATCCAGCTAAAACCGTATAGCGTATAGAAGCATATAATCACATTATACAGCACAGAAGGAGGCCATTTGGCCCATCATGTCTGTGTGGGCTCTTTGAAAAGTGCTATCCAAATCAATCCCACTCCCCCACTCTCTCCCCATAGCTCTGCAAACTTGTTCTCCCCAAATAATTATCTATTTTTCTCTTAAACGTTGCTATTGAATCAGCTTAAACCAGACAATCCTTGCCAAGCTTTCCCGTTGCTCTTTGCTTTATGAAATACAAAGGTTATTATTATATTACCACCCGCACCCAGTACAAAGGTGAGGTGGTGTCTGACCCCAGCCGGCATCGTGTCTGAATTTCCTTTCTACCACACATCCATTCCCTGATCAGGATCACTTTTTTCTACCTTTGCTATATTGCCCACCTCTGTCTGTACCTCACAACCGATGCAGCTGAAACCCTTGTCCACACCTTCAGCAATTCCCGGCTGGACTATTCCACTGCCCTCCTCGCTGGTCTCCCCAGCTCCCCCATACACAAATACAACTGATTCAAAACTCTGATGCCCAGATAGTCACTCACACGAAACTCCGTGCCCCCATCACACCAGTCCTTGCCAGGCTACGCTGGCTCCCAGTCACCGAATGGATTGATTTCAAGAACCTCTCATTTGTTTTCAAATCACTTCATTCCCTCGCACCTCCCTACCTATCTGACCTGCTTACCCCCCATTCTACCACCCACTGCCTCTGCTCGAATGTCTCCAGCCCGTCTTTCCCTCCATTCCACCATTTGTGGACATGCCTTTAGCCACTATGCCTTGAGACTCTGGAGCTCTCCCTCAATCCCTCCCCCTGCCCCCTCCCTTCCCACCTTGAAATCCCGCCTGAAGAGCTTTCTTTTTGATCGTGCTGATGGTCACCTCCCCTCTCCCTCTCCCCGTGGCTTATTGCCACACTCCACCACTGTGCAGCGCTCTGGGTTGCTACACCGCATGAAGGTCGCAATGTCAAGTTGTTGTGTATATATGTTTGTAGATGTGTGGAATCTGGGGGAACAGCAGAGGCTCACACCCCAATATAAGTGTCAGCTCATCATCCTGTAGATACAGGCTGGCAGAGCCGGGGGACCGTGTAACTGTGCCTGTAAATAAAGGGCGTTGAAACAGGAATTGTGAACTTGTTATGTTGCGTTCACAATAAATTATATTCTGTTTTTAAAAATCTGTTTCTGCGACACATCAAATGCTGTTTTAACAGATCTAGGTTTTCGATTCAACCTTGATCATATAGAGATGGTCACGGTGTTGCTAATACCTGCACCTGT
The DNA here is from genome assembly GCF_018977255.1 of Callorhinchus milii. Lineage (NCBI taxonomy): Eukaryota > Metazoa > Chordata > Chondrichthyes > Chimaeriformes > Callorhinchidae > Callorhinchus > Callorhinchus milii. The sequence continues at coordinate 900,531 of NW_024704771.1, forward strand.
GTCCTCCCCCACTCCAGGCTCCGCCAATCTATCTCTCTTTCTCAGATCAGATCCCCATCCCCATCTCCAGCTGATTGAGTTCCAGATCCTTGTTTCACCTTGAAAGCTCTCCTCGGTGTTGCCCTCCCAACCTCAGCAAACACCTCCAACCATACAGATCTGTTACACATTAACCTGGAAATCAATCACGTGGGACGTTTTCTGTGGATTGAAGATTATTCCAGAGAAACGTGAGGGTGTAACCAGGGTCTCAGAGCAGGAATGTTAGTTACTGACAGCAAGTGATGAGCAACAGTCAACATTAACAGTGAAAATCACAGGACTTTTCCCCACTCGATATTGTAGGGAATATTTGAACTGCCCTTTCCCTGTTTGTGTGGCTATAGTGTGATTCCCACAGAAACCGAAAGCAGATTAGCCTCTGGATATCGCCATCCCAGACACACTTACTTTTAAGAGTGAAGATTCTTGTCTTTCAATGCCAAACCTAATCAGGTAAGTGTCAAAAATTGTTTCCTGCAATGATATATTATTTACCATTAAAATAATGCCTTAACTTTACTGTTATTCTAGTTATACAGTTCACTGGTTTCACTTTTAAGTGCGGTGATGTGGAGCTTAAATCTGTACTAATAAAGACAAAATGTCTGTCAGTCTGTCTGTGTATTCACCAAGAACGCAATAACCAATTGAAATAGAGACATGATTTATAACTCATCAGAAAGGTCTTGCAAAGGGGAGTGTCATGGGCATATTTTGGGAGGATCTTCTATTGATGAGCTATATTAAAAAATGCGTTCATTAAGCCCCAAAATATGAAGTATGCATGGTATTCTGCAACAAAGCAGTGACAAAGGAAATCACACACCCTTCAAGAGAAATGCATCTATCTACATTAAAAAAGACAAAATGTGGGTCTGTCTGCAAATAATGCATTGCCATAAAGGTTCGATCTATACATGAATGGAAAGGTCTTGCAAGGAGAAGTGTCATGGGCATATTTTTTTGGGGGGCGAACTCCTATCATTGATGAGCTATGACCTAAACAAACTCACCACACATGTATGGCAGCTTTGCTTAAGGTGCTTATGGCATATTAAATGGTCTGTCAGTGTATCACTAAAATTTACATTCCATATTGGATCCTTTGGTTGCAAGTCAAGCAACAACGGGTACAGATAGTGTGAAATAAATGTGCTCTATTGTCAGGTTTGTGTCAATAGTAAAGCGAGAGCTCTGCAGTCAGTTTATTCCCAGTTTGTGGTTTAAACGCTGAGAATTGGAGGCAAGTGAGGGGGAAGGGAATGGGAGCTCCTCTCTGACTTGCACCATGTTGGGGTGAATAAGGAGCGGCTGTGAGGAGGGGGAGGGGAGGGGCACATTACAGCAGTTACACATAACATGTTTCTTCCCGAAACCATCTCATGTAGACCCCCAGTGTGGGGCCAGGGGGGGCCTCACTGTCACAGTTAAAGATCCCACATCACTATTCCAACAGAGAAGACAATTTGTTCTGCTGTGGGTGTAAATGCAAAGAACATGTTGTAATTATGTTTTATATTTTATTGATTATATTTGATCACAAATCTCTGTGTGTAATGATCTGATTTGCTGTGTTGTAACCAGTTCTGATCTCATTGTGAAGGTCCTCGAAGATGAGCTGCAAACACTGTATTCAGGTCCTGTGGCTTGTGCTTCCCCTCTCACTGACTGGTAAGGAAACACATTGAATCTGTTTGATTTCTGTTGGTGTAAATTGCTGAAGATAAAGGTAAATGATGTGCACAGACTGGTTGCCGCCTTCCCTCCACAAAATACACAGTCGCAGCACTTCACAGTCTATCCTATGAAGATTTTGAGACTTCTCGGCGACGTGATAATCATAGAATAATCAGAAAATCATAGAATTATACAGCACAAAAGGAGGCCATTCAGCCCAGTAGGCCAACTCTTTTAAAAGTGCCATCCAAATCAATCCCAATCCCTTGCTCTTTCCTCATAGCCGCGCAAACCTGTCCTTCACAAATAATTATTTATAAGGTGCTATATCAAATGTAAGGATTATTATTGTTATCTCAGCAACAGTCTATTGACAGAGTTTGTCTGAGGCAGTGACTGAAAATCCTATCTGTATCCATTGTTTATTATTAAGCAGAGAAATTCACAGTCACTGGCCCGGCCCTCCCTGTCCCAGCCATTGCTGGTTCAGATGTTGTCCTGGACTGTAAGTGTTCCATAGACCTGCCACGAGAGGGTGTGGAGGTGAGATGGTTCAGGACAAGATACGACTCCCCTGTGCACTTATACAAGGAGGGGCGACAGCAACTGGAAACACAGGATGAAGCCTACAGACACAGAACACAACTGTTTGTAGAGGAATTTATCAACGGCGATGTGTCTCTCAGACTGGGAGATGTGCGGGTGTCAGATAATGGAGCGTACACGTGTTTTGTTGACTATGCCGGATGGTATGAAGAGGCAGTGATAGAGTTGAAAGTTATAGGTCAGTAATGTTTATAATTCATTTTATTTCATGTAATCTGTGTGTACAAACATTCATTATTTGTTAATGTTATCTTCAAAATGCAATACTTTATAAAAACAAGAACAAGTTATCATTGGTGTAAATGTATTCAGAATGTTGTGGCCTTCAGTAAAGTTACTGCTCTGTAATGTCCCGGGTATTAATATTGTCTGATTCACGTCTCCTGTCTTCCAGTTCTTGGCAGTCAGCCTTGGATTCACGTTGATGGGCAGCACAGTGATGGTGTGAGGCTGCGGTGTGAATCCAGTGGATGGTTCCCAGCACCAGAGGTTCTGTGGTTTGATGATCAGGGAAACAACTTAACAACACTCAGTAACTGGACGGTCAGAGAGGATTCTAAAGGTCTCTTCAGTGTTAAAGGCCAAATAGAAATCATCCATTCAACCAATAAGATCAGGTGTCTGATTCACAATTCAGAAAATGAACAAGAAGGCAAACTCCAAATCTCAGGTCAGTAAGTACACTGAAATATTAACAATAGACTGATAGATATGATGCAGATTTGTACAGCACATGAAGTGAAAACGATCAGTCTGGATGATACGGTCCACCTGATTTCATCCTTTCAAAATACCAAACTCACCATCTTCAACAACAGCAACAAATGACATTTGTGAAGTGCCTTTCATGTCAGGAGGACATCCAGTGTGAGAGGCACTATGCAAAGGTGGTGGACAATCAGGGATTTGGACCCACCTGGGGATTGGGGTCAACATGTGGATGGAGTTTCACAGAATTGGGGCAGAAGTATGGAGTTAGTAGGCCACAGAGATAGGGAGAAGCCGGGCCATGGAGGGCTTTGAAGGCAATGAACCTATTCATTACAACAACAAGATTACATTTGTATAGCACAAATGTAATTTGTTTTACTTGACAATAAAGGTTTGAGATTCATCCAGAAATCACATTTGTAAACTGAAATAGATAGATATTAGGAATGATTTCCTTTCCTCTGGCATGGTAATTCTCATTCAAAAATGCTGCCGTTACTTCTTCTCAATAAACTTTCACTAAACTCTTTACAAACAGGGCTGCTGCCCCATTTCCAACCTGCCCTTCCTCTCCAAGGTGCTGGAATGAGTTGTCGCCTTGAAGTTCAATTCCTTCCTTTCCCACTATTCCCTGTATAAGTCTTTCCAAACTGCTTCCTGCTGCTCACAGCATCATTACAGCCCTGGCCAAAGGCACAGGTGATGTTCTCTCTGTCTTTGACCAGGAGACCCTGTGTCTACTTGTCCTTCTCTATCTCTCGCTCACCTTTCACACTGTTGACCACTTCTCCTCCGTGAATCACCTCACAGATTCTGCACATTATTGGTTTCACTCCTGTCTGTCCCAGCATCTCCATGTTATCTTATTCAATGGCTTCTCCTCCTGCCCAGTGTATTCACAGATGGTGTTCCTCTCCTTTTCCTTATCCACACATTCACCCTTGGAGTCTGGCTCTCAGGGACCGGACTAACGAGACAGCCACAAAGAATGGATTTTATTCTGACATTCCCTTACCAACCACATCACTTTGGTGCCACTTCAGCTCCAAGACTCCATTTATCTCCTGGGAAAAGTATATGAAAATAATAATCCTTGTATTTGATACTGTATGTTATCATGTATTTGAGATGTCTCAAAGCCCTTCACAGAATATACTGTAAAGTGAAATGAATGTATATTTTGTGGGTGAGACGCGGCAGCCAATTGCAGACAGCAGTGTCCCACAAACAGTCACGGATTGAGTGATCAAATTATTATTATTCTATTGTATTATTTGATGGGATTATTAGCTCTGGAAAGCGATCTACCAATCAATGAACAAGCGGGTTCCTACTTACTGCTGGGTAAGCAGAGGCATGTGGAGTTTAAACATTAAACTTGTCTAATGTTTCGTTCTGCCCCGGAATCTAACCCGAATCTTCTCGCACTACACTACCAGGACTTCACTTGGAGTGAAGCCTGTGACAGCTACTGAGCTACTGTGTGTAACACAGTCACATGGGGACAAATAAAGGTATTTGTGTTTGACATCAGAATAGATGTTTAAATGTCTATTTACATTTCTTGACAGACGAGTTCTTTCCCAAAGTGCCAGTGGGTTTGGTGGTTTCCGCACTGCTCTTAGGACTTGCCATATTGGTGCTGAGTGTTCTTGTCGGCTTCAGTGTAAAACAGCGCCGAGAGATCAAAGGTACGTTCCCATCAGTAACATCTCCCATCACAACACTGTTTGTGTAAGAATGTGCAAGTTCTATAAAACAATTGGTCCCTCCCTTCACTCAGTGACCCCCGCGGCCTGTTTCATGTCACCGCCTGATCCTCCCTCCCCACCATCAGCAGCTCAGGCTTTCAGCCTCTCTGCCCCCACTCTCTGCAACTCAAGCCAAGAATCCTTCCGACTTCACCCCCTCCCTCTCCATCACCTCTTTCAAGGCCTGTCCCATGACCTTCCTCATTCTGCATTTTTATTTAATTTTACCCTCTCCCCCCCACCCCAACCCCAGCTCAGACCCCAGCTCAGACCCCAGGTCAGCCCCCAGCTCAGACCCCAGCTCAGACCCCAGCTCAGACCCCAGTCAGCATTGTGAGGGCTTTGGGATATCCCAGCTCAGATCCCAGCTCAGAGCCCAGTCAGCTGTGGAAGGTGCTGTGTAAATGTAAATGTTATTGTAATTCAAACCTCCTGTAATTGTGTTGAGCTGCACTTTGTGTAGTTTCTAACTGTTAATGTTGTAAACATATAGACTGAGCATTAAACAATACTGGATTCAGGAGCGGTTTCTAACAGTTTTGTTTTGTATCCTCCAGATCTTGAGAAGAGAGTGGGTAAGTCATCAAAATAAAATAACAATTTCACGTTGTGATTAACCTCATTCACAAGCTTCACACAAAGCAGACATAGTTCATAGAATCATAGAATTGAACAGCACAAAAGGAGGCCATTCGGCCCATAGAGTCTGTGTCGGCTCTTTGAAAAGAGCAATGTAATGTCAGTCCCACTCCCCAGCCCTTTCCCCATAACCCGCAAACCCGTCCTCCTCAAATACCATCCACTGCGTTTTTAAAAGTTGTTATCAAATCAGCCTCGACCGCCCTCTCAGGCGATGCCTTCCAGATCCAATGAGATTAATCCCGGCCTCTCCAGCCTTTCCTCATAATCAAGGGTTCCCTCATTCCGCAGTTGGCTCTATCCTTCTCACTGTGTACCACCCTATCTAACTTTGTGTCGTCGCAAACTTGGAAATGGTGCTTGTTATACCCAAGTCCAGATCATTTATGTTATAGTTTGCCAACAAAATACACAGTCACTACACTCTCCAGTAAATCGTGCAAAATGCTTATGAGGAGCCAAATCTATTTCAAGGATTATTATTATAGAATAACAACAACTTGCACTTATATAGTGCCCTCCACGCAGGATAGCGTCTCAGATCACTGAACAGAGACAGAGCCTGATTCTGAGCCGGGCCGAGGGTGGGGGGGGGGGGGGGGGGGGATGGGGGAGCCGACTATAAGCACAGTCGAAAAGGAAGGTTTTCAGGTGGGATTTGATAAAGAGGAGAGAGGGGGCAAGGCAGAGGGTTTGAGGGAGAGTGTTCCAGAGTTTCGGGGCGTAGTGACTGAATACACGATTTCCAATGGTGGAGCGGAGGGCAGTAGACAGGGAAGTAGACAGGTGTATGAGGGATAGAGACTTGAAGGGGTTAATGATAGGGCGGGGCAGCTGTTGTTAACACTTTGCTCTGAGAGCCCATATAGACTCGATGGTGAATGGCCTCCTTCTGGGCTGTAAATTTCAATGATTCTATTCCATGAATTATTACAGAGTGTTTAACTCCAAACATTGGTCTGTTTCACAGCTTCAACTTTCCCTTTTCCTTCCTCAGACAACATTGGCTTATGAACACACACACATTGAGGGAGAGAGAGAATGAGTGAGTGTCTCTATAACACAGGGAGTGAGTCAATGAGGGCGGGAGGGAGGGAGTGAGGAGGAGAGTGAGGGAGTGAGAGAAGGAGGGAGGGAGTGTGACTGAGTTAGGAGCTGACGAAGGTCTGATCACTTCTTTCTTCTTGATTCCAGGGTTGAAAAGGAAGAACACATATGCAGGTAAGATTCTGAGTGACCAAGAAACCATCCCACACATATACATACCCTCACCCCACATCCACTGCCCCCCCACCCAACACACACACCCCACACACATAACCACATATCCCCCAACAAACATACCCACACATCCCCCACACGCACACCCTCACATCCCCCCACACAGCCCCTCGCATCCCCCCACACACCCCTCACATCCCTTCATACACACACCTTGTCAGCAGCCCCATGCACACCCTGACATTCCCTCACACAAACACACTCATCTCCCCCCAAACACAACCTCACCCCCACACACCCTCGCATTCCATTACACACACACCCTCACATCCCCCCCACACACACCCCTCACATGCCCCCCACCCCACCCCCACACATCCTCAAATCCTCCACACACAACCTCATATCCCCACACTCTCACGTTCCCCACACAAACCCTCACATCCCCCACACACAACCTCATATCCATCACACGCGCATTCCCTCACAATCCACCTCCCACACACACCCTGAAAAGCCCCCCACACACACACACACTCTCACATCCCACCCACACCCCCTTCACACCCCTCCATACACACACTCACATCCCCCCACAAACACCCTCAAACACATAGCCTCACATCCTCCCATAGACTTTCTCAAATTACCCCCCACACACATCCTCACATTGACCCCAACCAACCTCATATTAACCCATACACCCCTCACACTCCCCCCACACCACACCCTAAAATTCGCCCCCACACACAGCCTGTCATCCCCCACCCCACACATAAACACTGTCACATCTGCCCGACACGCACACACCCTCATATCCACCCACACACACCCTCACATCCCCTCAAACACACTCACCCTCACATCCCCCCCACATACAGTACCCTCACATTACCCCCACACACATCCTCACATCCCACCCACACACACCCTCATATCCACCCGACACACACTGTCAAATCCCCCCCAAACATAACACAACATGTGGGAGCAGGAGGAGGCCATTCGGCCCTTCGAGCCTGCCCCGCCATTCAATCATGGCTGATCTTCTAATCTAACTCCAGCTAATAACCTGACGCTGCCTTATCCCCATATCCCTTAATACCTTTGACAATAAGAAATCTATCCATCTCAGTCTTGAATATGTTCAAGGACGGAGCGTCAACAGCCCTTTGGGGTAGTGAGTTCCATACATTCACTGCCCTTTGAGTGAAGAAGTTCTTCCTCAACTCAGTGCGAAAGGGCTGCCTCTGATTTTAAGGTTGTGACCCTGGTTTTAGTTTCTCCAACCGGGGACACAATCTCCCACTATCTACTCTATCTGCCCTTTGATGATCTTATAGGTTTCTATAAGATCCCCTCTAATTCTTCTATATTCTAGAGAATATAGGCCCAAATTGTTCAGCCTATCCTCGTAACTCATCCCCTTCATCCCTGGTACTAACCCAGTAAATCTACGCTGCAGCCCTCCGAGGCAAGTACATCCTTCCTTAAATGAGAAGACCAAAACTGCCCCCAGTATTCCAGGTGTGGTCTCACCAGAGCCCTATACAGTGGCAGCAACACTTCCCTACTCTTATACTCTAATCCTTTCATAATGAATGCTAACATACCGTTCCCCTTCCTAATTGCTGCTGCACCTGCAGACTAACTTTCTGTGACTGGTGTACAAGGACACCCGAGTCCCTCCGGACACTGACACATTCCAATCTCTCCCCTTCTAAAAGATAACCCACTCTACTGTTTTTGCTACCGAGGCGGATGACTTGGCACTTCCCTACATTGTACTTCATCGGCACCTACCTGCCCAGTCACCTCACCTCTCTATGTCTCACTGCATTGTTTTTAATGTCGTCCTCTGTGTTGACACTTCCTCCTCGTTTTGTTTTGTGTCATCCGTGAATTTAGATATATTAACTTCGATGTCCTCATCAGATCGTTGGTGTAGATGGTAAATAGCTGAGGCCCAGGGACTGATCCTTGTGGCACTCCACTGGTCACATCCCACCAATCCGAAAAGGACCCGTTTATCCCTAATCTGTGTTTCCGACCCGTTAACCATTCCCCAATCCACGTTAATATGGTCCCCAATTCCATGGGCCCTTATCTTTTGGACTAACCTTTTATGCGGCACCTTATCGAATGCCTTCTGGAAGTCCAAATAGACCACATCCACTGATTCACCCATATCCACTTTACTGGAAATGTCCTCAAAAAACTCTCTGAGATTTGTCAAACATGACTTCCCTTTTGTAAAGCCGTGTTGACTCGGCCTAATTATATTGTGCCCTAAATACCGCACTACCACATCCTTAATCAACGATTCTAAAATGTTTCCCATCACTGATGTGAGACTAATTGGTCTATAGTTCCCCATCTTTTCCTTTCCACCTTTTTTAAACAGTGGTGTGACATTTGTGATCTTCCAGTCCATGGGCACTGCTCCAGAATCCAAGGAATTTTGGAAGATCAGACACAGGGCCTCCACTATCTCATACGCTCCTCTTCTCAAACCCTGTGATGCAAACCATCCGGACCGGGGGATCCGTCACTGTTTAGTGCTCACAGTTTCCCGACACCAATTCTCTGCTGATGGAAATTTCCCTAAGTTGCTCCCTGTCCCTCACGTCCCCCCCCACCCCACACGCACCCACACGTACTCCCCACACGCACCCTCACGCCCCCCACACGCACCCTCACATACTGCCCACACACACCCTCACGCCCCCCACACAAACACCCTCACAACCCCCCACACACACCATCATGAGCCGCCACACACACCCTCACCTCCCCCCAACACACAACCTCACGACCGCCCACACGCACCTGCACGTCCCCCCCACGACCACCCTCACGTCTCCCCCACACGCACCGTCATTACGCCACCACACACCCTCACATCCCCCACACGCAGCCTCACGTCTCCCCCACACAAACCTCACGTGCCCCCCACAAGCAGCCGCATGTCCCTCCCACATGCACCCTCACCTCCCAACCACACGCACCCTCACTCACACACGCATACTCACGAGCCTCACAAATGCACACTCACATTCCTCCACAACCATGACATCCCCCGCACACGCACCCTCACGTTCCTCCATACACACCCTCATGTTGCTCCACATGAACCCTCACATCCCCCCCACACACACCCTCATGTTCCTCTACACACACACCTGTTCCATCACCCCCACACACACTCACGTCCCATACAAGAACCCTCACGTCACCCCCACACACAGACTCACGTACCCCACACACGCACCCTCACGTCCCCCACACATGCACCCTCACGTCCCCCACACACGCACACTCATGTCCCCAAGACACGCGCCCTCACATCCCCCCCACATGCACCCTCACATCCCCCACACGCACCCTCACATCCCCCACATGCACCCTCATGTACCTCCACACGCACACTCACGTTCTCCCATACGCACACTTACCTCCACCCCACACGCACCCTTACGTCCCCCCCACACGTACACTCTCATGTCCCCCCCACACGAGCCCTCACATCCCCCACACGCACCCTCATGTTCCTCCACATGAACCTTCATGTCCACCGCACACACACCCTCACGCTCCCCCGCCTACACACGCCCTCACGCTCCCCCCGACACTAATCCTCATGCCCCCCCCTCCACACACACGCTCACGTGCCCCCCATACACACCCCCTCACATCCCCTCCACACACACCCTCACATCCCGGCCACAGACACACATTCAGCCCCACAACACACACCCTCACATCCCCCCAACTCATCCTCACACCACCACCTAACACACAAAATCACATCTACCCCCCAACAAACACCCTCACATCCCCCCACAAACACCCTCACATCCTCCCACACACACCCTCACATCCCCCCACACACACCCTCACATCCCCCACACACACCCTCACATCCACTCCCACACACCCTCACGTCTCCCCCCACACATTCCTCCCACACACACCCTCACATGCCCCCACACACACCCTCACATCCCCACACACACCCTCACATCCCCCCACACACAACCTCACATCCCCCACACACACCCTCACATCCCCCCACACACAACCTCACATCCCCCCCACACAGCCTCACATCTCCCCCCACACATTCCCCCCACACACACCCTCACATCCCCCCCACACACCCTCACATCACTCCCACACACACCCTCACATACCCCAGAGACACCCTCACATCCCCCCACACACACCCTCACATCCACTCCCACACACACCCTCACATCCCCCACACACACCCTCACATCCCCCCCCACACACCCTCACATCCACTCCCACACACCCTCACATCCCCCCAACTCACCGTCACATCCCCCCACACAGGCCCTCACATCCCCCGACAAACACCCTCACATCCCCCCACACACACCCTCACATCCCCCCACACACAACCTCACATCCCCCCACACACACCCTCACATCCCCCCCACACACACCCTCACATCCCCCCACACACACCCTCACATCCCCCCCACACACACCCTCACATACCCCCGCACACACCCTCACATCTCCCCCCAAACATTCCCCCCACACACACCCTCACATCCCCCCCACACACACCCTCACATCCCCCCACACACACCCTCACATCCACTCCCACACACCCTCACATCCCCCCCACACACACCCTCACATCCCCCCACACACACCCTCACATCCCCCCACACACACCCTCACATCGCCCCCACACCCACACATGCACCCTCACATTCCTCCACACGCACCCTCATGTTCCCCCCACGAAGCACACTCACGTCCCTCACACACGCACCCTCATGTTCCCCCAAGCGCACCCTCATGTCCCCCCCACGAAGCACACTCACGTCCCTCACACACGCAGCCTCATGTTACCCCACACGCACACTCACGTCCCCTACACATGCACCCTCGTGTCCCCCGCACACGCACCCTCAGACAGCCTCATGTCAACTCCACACGCACCCTCACGTCAACCCCACACCCAGCATGTCTTGACCCTCACGCAGCCTCACATCCCTCCCACATGCACCCGCATGTCTCCCGCACAAGCACCCTCACACAGCGACACGTTCACATCACACGCACCCTCACATCCCCTGCACACGCACCCTCATGTCGCCTCCACACGCACCCTCAAGCAGCCTCATGTTCACCCCAAATGCACCCTCACGTCCCTCCGCACACGCAACCTCACGTCCCCCCACATGCACCCTCACATACCCCCCACAGGCACCCTCACCTCCCCCCAACACGCACCCTCACGTCACCCCCACATGCATCCTCACGTCACACCACACGCACACTCACGTTCCCCCCCCACACACCCTCACGTCTCCCACACACACCCTCACGTACCCCACACGCACCCTCACGTCCCCACCACACACACCCTCATGTCCCCCCCACCCGTACACTCTCACGTCCCCCCCACATGCGCCCTCATATCCCCCACACATGTACCCTCACATCCCCCACATGCACCCTCATGTTCCTCCACATGAACCCTCACGTCCCGTGCACACGCACCCTCACTCTCCCCCCCCCACTAATCCTCACGCCACCCCCCTCCACAAGCACGCTCACTCGCACCCCCACACACACCCTCACATCCCCCACACACACCCTCACATCCACTCCCACACACCCTCACATCCCCCCACACACACCCTCACATCCACTCCCCCACACACACCCTCACATCCCCCCACAAACCCCTCACATCCCCCCACACACAGCCTCAGATCCCCCCACACACACCCTCACATCACCCCACACACACCCTCACATCCCCCCACACACCCCTCACATCCCCCACACACCCTCACATCCCCCCCACACACACCCTCACATCGCCCCCACACACACCCTCACATCCACCCCACACACACACCCTCACATCCACTCCCAACACCCTCACATCCCCCCCACACACACACGCACATCCACTCCCACACACCCTCACATCCGCCCCACACACACTCACATCCCCCCCACACACACCCTCACATCCCCCCCACACACACCCTCACATCCCCCCCACACACACACGGACATCCACTCCCACACACACTCACATCCCCCCTACACACACCCTCACATCCCCCCACACACACCCTCACATCCCCCCACACACACCCTCACATCCCCCCACACACACCCTCACATCCCCCCCACACATAGCCTCACATCCCCCCCACACATAGCCTCACATCCCCCCCACACACACCCTCACATCCCCCCACACACAGCCTCACATCCCCCCCCACACCCTCACATCCCCCACACACAGCCTCACATCCCCCCACACACACCCTCACATCCCCCCACACACAGCCTCACATCCCCCCACACATAGCCTCACATCACCTCCACACACACCCTCGCATCCCCCTACACACACCCTCACATCCACTCCCACACTCACCCTCACATCCACTCCCACACACACCCTCACATTCCCCCACCACACAACCAATCATATCCCCCCACACACATACACCCCCTCACATTCCCCCACCACACAAACCCTCACATCACCCCCACAGACACACCTTCAGACCCCCAACACTTCCCCCCAACTCAGCCTCACCCCACCCCCCAACACACAAAATCACATCTACCCCCCGACAAACACCCTCACATCCCCCCTCACACACCCTCACACCCCCACACACCCTCACATCCCCCACACATACCCTCACATCCCCCGCACATACCCTCACATCCCCCACACATACCCTCACATCCCCCACACATACCCTCACATCCCCCCACACATACCCTCACATCCCCCCACACACACCCTCACATCCCCCCACACACACCCTCACATCCCCCCACACACACCCTCACATCCCCCCCACACACACACCCCCACATCCCCCCCACACACCCTCACATCCCCCCACACACCCTCACATCCCCAACACACACACCCTCACATCCCCCCACACACACTCACATCCCCCCACACACACCCTCACATCCCCCCACACACACCCTCACATCCCCCCACACACACACCCTCACATCCCCCCACACACACACCCTCACATCCCCCCACACACACCCTCACATACCCCCTCACACACCCTCACATCCCCCCCACACACCCTCACATCCCCCACACACACACCCTCACATCCCCCCTCACACACCCTCACATCCCCCACACACACCCTCACATCCCCCCACACACACACCCTCACATCCCCCACACACACACCCTCACATCCCCCCACACACCCTCACATCCCCCCACACACACCCTCACATCCCCCCACACATACCCTCACATCCCCCACACACACACCCCACACACCCCCCACACACCCTCACATCTCCCCACACACACCCTCACATCCCTCCACACACACCCTCACATCCCCCCACACACACACCCTCACATCCCCCCCACACACCCTCACATCCACTCCCACACACCCTCACATCCATCCCCATACACACCCTCACATCCACTCCCACATGAGCCCTCACATTCCCCCACACGCACCCTCATGTCCCCCCCACGAAGCACACTCACGTCCCTCACACACGCAGCCTCATGTTACCCCACATGCACACTCACGTCCCCTGCACATGCACCCTCGTGTCCCCCGCACACGCACCCTCAGACAGCCTCAAGTCAACCCCACACGCAGCATGTCTTGACCCTCACGCAGCCTCACATCCCCCCCACACGCACCCGCATGTCTCCCGCACAAACACCCTCACACACACCCTCACATCTCCTGCACACGCACCCTCATGTCGCTTCCACACGCACCCGCAAGCAGCCTCATGTTCACCCCAAATGCACCCTCACGTCCCCACCACACACACCCTCATGTCCCCCCCACCCGTACACTCTCACATCCCCCCCACATGCGCCCTCATATCCCCCACACATGCACCCTCACATCCCCCACACGCACACTCACGTTCCCCCACACGCACCCTCACGTTCCTCCACATGCACACTCACGATTCCCTGCACACGCACCCTCATGTCCCCCGCACACGCACCCTCAGACAGCCTCATGTCAACTCCACATGAACCCTCACGCCACCCCCACACGCAGCATGTCTTGACCCTCACGGAGCCTCACGTCCCCCCCACAAGCACCCTCACACAGCATCACGTTCACCTCACACGCACCCTCACATCCCCTGCACACACACCCTCATGTCGCCTCCACACACACCCTCAAGCAGCCTCACGTTCACCCCAAACGCACCCTCATGTCCCCAGCACACGCTCAATCACGTCCCCCCACACGCACCCTCACGTACACCCCACAGGCACCCTCGCCTCCCCCCAACATGCACCCTCACGTTACCCCCACATGCATCCTCACGTCACCCCCACACGCACCCTCATGTCACCCCCACACGCAACCTCACGTCATCCCCACACGCACCCTCACATTCCCCCATACGCACCTTTTTGTCATCCCCATACGCACCCTCATGACACCCGCACAAGCACCCTCACACAGGCTCACGTTCGACTCACACGCACCCTCATGTCCCCCGCACACGCACCTTCAAGCAGCCTCACGTCCCCCCCACACGCACCCTCACATTCCCCCACACGCACCTTTTTGTCATCCCCACACGCACCCTCATGTCCCCCGCACACGCACCTTCAAGCAGCCTCACGTTCACCCCACACGCACCCTCACATTCCCCGCACACGCACACACACGTCCCCCTACACACGCACCCTCAAATCACCCCCACATGCACCGTCACGTCCCTCTCACAAGCACCCTCACCTCACCTCACCTCCACACGCACCCTCACATCCACCCCACACGCAGCCTCACATCTCCCCTATATGCACCCTCACATGCCCCGCTACACGCAGCCACGCGTTCCCCCCACACGCACCCTCACGTCCCCCCCACACGCACCCGCATGTCTCCCGCACAAGCACCCTCACATCTCCTGCACACGCACCCTCATTTTGCCTCCACATACACCCTCAAGCAGCCTCATGTTCACCCCAAATGCACCCTCTCGTCCCCCCACACGCGCAGCCGCGCATCCCCCCCACACGCACCCTCACGTCCCCCCCACAAGCAACCACACCTCACCCCCACACGCACCCTCACGTCACCCCCACATGCATCCTCACGTCCCCCCCACACGCACCCTCACATTCACCCCACACACAGCCTCACGTCTCCCCCATACGCACCCTCACGTGCCCCCCCACACATAGCCACACGTCACACCCACATGCATCCTCACGTCCCCACCACACGCACATTCGTGTCCCCCACACGCACCCTCATGTTCCTCCACATGAACCCTCACGTCCCGTGCACACGCACCCTCACGATCCCCCCCCACTAATCCTCACGCCCCCCCCTCCACAAGCACGCTCACGTGCACCCCCACACACACTCACATCCCCCCACACACACCGTCACATCCACTCCCACACACGCCCTCACATCCCCCCACACACACCCTCACATCCCCCCCACACGCACCCTCACTTCCCCCCCACACGCACCCTCACCTTCCCCCCACACGCACCCTCACCTTCCCCCCACACGCACCCTCACATCACCCCCACACGCATCCTCATGTCACCCCCACACGCACCCTCACGTCCACCCCACACACACCTTTTTGTCATCCCCACATGCACCCTCAAGTCTCCCGCACACACCCTCACGTCCCACCCACATGAACCCTCACTTCCCCCCCACCCTACGCACCGTCACGTCACCCCCACACGCAACCTTACGTCACCCCCGCACACGCCCTCTCAAGTCCCCTCTGCACGCGCACCCTCACATCCCCACCAAACGCACCCTAACGTTCCTCCACAACACCCTCATGTCCCCCCACACACACTCACGTTCATGCACACTCACACTCACGTCCCCCGCACACGTACCCTCACATCCCACCACATGAACCCTCACGTCCCCCCACATGCACCCTCACATGCACCCTCACGTCCCCCCCATACACAACCTGACTTGAGCCCCACACACCGTCACTTCCCCCCCACCCCCCACACGCACACTCACCTCCAGCCCACATGCACCCTCACGTCCTCCCCACGCACACCCTCATGTTCCCACAACGCACACCGTCACCTCCCTCCCACACGCACACTCACATCCCCCACACACCCTCATGACCCGCCCACACGCACACTCACATGCCCTCACGTACCCCCACACACATCCTCATGTCGCTCCGACATGCACCCTTACTTCCCCCACACACTAACCTCACGTACCCCCACACGCACCCTCACATCCCCCCCACATGCACCCTCTCGTCCCCCAACACATGCAGCCCCACTTCACCCCACAAGCACCCTTGCTTCCCCCCTACACACCCTCAGCCCCCCACACACCCTCAGCCCCCCCCACACACCCTCAGCACCCCCCACACACCCTCAGCCCCCCCACACACCCTCAGCCCCCCCACACACCCTCAGCCCCCCACACACCCTCAGCCCCCCCACACTCCCTCAGCCCCCCCCACACACCCTCAGCCATCCCCCACACACCCTCAGCCCTCTCCACACACACTCAGCCCTCTCCACACACCCTCAGCCCTCCCCACACACCCTCAGCCCTCTTACACCCTCAGCACCCCCCACATACCATCAGCCCCCCCACACACCCTCAGCCCCCCCACACACACCCCCATACACACACCCTCAGCCCCCCACACACACCCTCAGCCCCCCCACACACACCCTCAGCCCCCCCACACACACCCTCAGCCCCCCCCCACACACACCCTCAGCCCCCCCACACACACCCTCAGCCCCCCCACACACACCCTCAGCCCCCCCACACACACCCTCAGCCCCCCCACACACACCCTCAGCCCCCTGACGCACACCCACACATTCCCCCCCACACAAACTCCTCCCCCACAGAGACACAGACTCTCAGCCTTTTTGCGGATTCTGTTCCCAGGAGATGTCGATGTTTTACACAAAGGCTTCTCTCCCGGTGACGACGCTGAAGATCATCTTATTTATGATTGTAAATGTGTCCGACATTAATGGTCTGATTCTCCCTCCAGTTACAGTCACTCTGGATCCTGACACAGCCCATCCCCGGCTCATCCTGTCTGAGGACCTGACCAGTGTGAGACACGAAGACGAAGAGCAGCCGCTCCCTCACTCCCCGAAGAGGTTTAGTAACTATCCCATTGTCCTGGGATCTGAGGGCTTCACATCGGGGAGACATTACTGGGAGGTGCAGGTGGGCAACAAGTCAATGTGGGCTGTGGGATTGGCCACAGAGTCTGTCAACAGGAAACAACCAATGAGGTGGTCACCAGAGGGTGGGGTCTGGGGGGTGGAGCTGTGGGACGGGGTCTATTATGCTCTGACATCACCCCCCACCCGCCTGACCCTGACAGTGAGACCCGGGAAGGTCGGGGTTTACATGGACTATGAGGGGGGACAGATGTCATTTTACAACGCTGACAACATGGCTCATCTCCACACTTTCACCCAAACTTTCACTGAGAAACTTTATCCTCTGTTCAATCTCTGGTTTGGTTCTGAACCTCTGACAATCTGTCGGTGACGGTTAATGAGGAGGAAAATTAGTCCATTATAATGAGGAGCAAAAACCCTCAGCCATTAACTTGATACATTGGGGGTGAAAATATTCTTGGGGGGAGTGGGGGGGAGGGTGTGCACTTTAAAATGGGCATCACCCCGACCATCACCCTATACACACCCTCACATTCCCCCCCCACCCCACCGTACCCTCACATCACCCCACACACACACACACTGACATCCCCCCCACACACACCCTCACATCCCCCCCACACACACCCTCACATCCCCCCCACACACACCCTCACATCCCCCCCACCACACCCTCACATCCCCCCACACACACCCTCACACCCCCCCCACACACACCCTCACATCCCCCCACACACACACACCCTCACATCCCCCCCCCACCCCACCACACCCTCACATCCCCCCCAAACACACACCCTCACATAACCCCTCCCACACACACACCCTCACATAACCCGCCCCACACACACTCACATCACCCTCAGACTCACCCTCACATTCCTCCCCCACCCCACACACAGCCTCACATAACCCCCCCACACACCCTAACACCCATCCCCCCCCCCCCCCCCCCCCCCCACACACCCCCTCACACCTGTGTTGGGAGAATCTGACTTGCCATCCAGTGTGTGACTCACACGCTCTGAGACAGGGATATATATCGCTGATATCTTTCTCTCCAGCAATGCCCAGTCTCACAGTCGGGGCTGTGCTCAGAATCTCACTGAAATCTCCCAAATCACTTTTATATCTATAAACAGGTGCCGTGTTGTTCCCCAGTGAGTGGCCGCGTCTCACTGTGTATAAACACTGTGTATTTTCAGTGACAGCTTTTATAATCTGTCACATTTCTCACTCACTGTAACAATCTTTAACCTTCAATAAACCGAGGTCACGTCTGTGTGGATATTAATATCCAAAATATTGTCATTCACTTACAAAATACTCGATCAATTTACAATAAATAATGTATCATTTTATGTCCAATCCTTATGCACAGTCTACACACACTCCTCACCCTCTGATACACACATCCCTAACCCTCACCCCCTGAAACTCACACCCTGAGTTGTCTTAATTCACTCTCCAACTTACTGTGCAGAGACCACACAGATAACACAGTGCTGAGACACCGAATGCCCACCTCCTCCTCTGACCCTCGTTACTCTCACCGGCAGTGTTTGTTTCTGGTCCAGTTGTTGCCTCTCTCTCCGGCCTCACCGGCTGCTCCAGGTTTAGGGTTCGCTCCGTGGACTTTCATTGATTTCCCACATTTCCAACTCCATTTTAGAATTTGAGAAACCAGTGACATTGAACTCAGATCGTGTGGATGTATTCCAGAGGAATAATAACAATAATCCCTCCATTTAATACAGCACCTCATCACATCACTGAGACATCACAAATCGCTTCACAGAATATATTGTAAAGTGTATTGACTGTGTGTTCTGTGGGCAAAATACTGCAGCCAATTGCACACAGCAGTTTCCCACAAATAGTCATGGATTGAGTAACCAAATTATTTTTTGGGAGAGATTATTGACCACAGAAAGCGATCCACCAATCAACTGTCAACTGGGTTCCCACTTAACTGCTGGTAAACAGAGGTGTGTGGAATAAGGAAACTTGTCTAAGATGTAAAGGGGATTGACTGGATATTTTATGAACAAAATGTTCAGGGAGTGAGGAATGGGTGAAGACGCTGTGGAGCATAATCACCGCATGGACTGGTTTGACCGAGTTGCCTATTTAGTTAAAAACTGCCATCATCACGCCCACCCTGAAAAAACCCTCCCTTGATGCGTCGCAGCTATCAAGCTACCTGCCCATCTCCAACCTCCCTTTTCTCTCCAAGGTCTTGGAAAGAGTTGTCGCCTCCCAACTGCGCTCTTTCCTCTCCACCCATTCTCTTTTTGAACCCCTTCAGTCAGGTTTCCGTGCTGCCCATAGCACAGAAACTGCCCTGGTCAAGGTCACCAATGATATCCTGACTATCTGTGACCAGGGCTCCCTCTGTCTCCTCGTCCTCCTCGACCTATCGGCAGCATTCGATACGGTCGACCACGCTATCCTACTCCACCGCTTGTCCTCCCACCTCAACCTTCAAGGCACTGTCCTTGAATGGTTTAGCTCTTACCTTTCCCACCGTCTTCACTTCGTCTCAACGAATGGCTTCTCCTCCACCCCCCGTACTGTCTCATGTGGTGTCCCTCAGGGCTCTGTCCTCGGTCCCCTCCTCTTCACCCTCTATATGCTCCCCCTTGGTGACATCATCCGCAAACATGGGGTTAACTTCCACATGTATGCGGATGACACCCAACTCTACCTTTCCTCCTCTACTCTCAACTCCACGACCACCGATGTCCTGACAGCCTGCCTGTCCGACATCGAGTCCTGGACGAGAGACAACTTTCTTCAGCTCAACGTGCGAAAAACCGAGGCCCTCCTGATTGGCTCACGTCAGCGCCTCCGCACCTCAGGCGCTGACACCATCAGCATCCAAGGCTGCACTCTCCACCTCTCAAAGCCAGTCAGGAACCTCGGCGTTTTGTTCGACCCTGAGCTGTCCTTTCTCCCTCACATCCGCACCACAACTGGCACCGCCTTCCATCACCTCCGGAATATCGCCAGATTACGGCACTACCTCACCCCTCACGCTGCTGAAACCCTGGTTCACGCCTTTGTCACCTCAAGGCTGGACTATGGGAACTCTCTCCTCGCCGGCCTTCCCGGCACCTCCCTCCACAAGCTGCAGGTCATTCAGAACTCTGCAGCTCGTGTACTGTCCCGCACCAGGCTTCGGGACCACATCACTCCTACCCTCGCTCGCCTCCACTGGCTCCCCATCCCCCAGAGGATTGATTTCAAGATCCTCATCCTCACCTACAAGGCCATTCACGGCCTTGCTCCCTCCTACCTCTCCAACCTACTATCCCCTACCTACCTGCCCGTAACCTCCGTTCCTCTGGCTCCGGTCTGCTCCACGTCCCCCGCCCCAACCGCCCTACTATCGGTGGTCGGGCCTTCAGCCTCTCAGCCCCGAGGCTCTGGAACTCCATCCCCCAGTGCCTTCGCCGCTTCCTCCCTTTCCTCCTTCAAGGCCGGTCTCAAAACCTTTCTCTTTGACCGTGCCTTCAGCTCCCCTCTCGACTCTCTTCCTCCTCCTCGCTCCCTCCCTTCCCTCCCCTCACCCTGACCATTTCCCCCCTCCTCTCTCCCTCCCTTCCCTCCCCTCACCCTGACCATTTCCCCCCTGCTCGGGTCATGACCCAACTGTGCAGCGCCTTGGGACGTCCTCCTGACGTGAAAGGCGCTCTATAAATGGAATCTTGTTGTTGTTGTTGTTGTTAGTTGCTGTACATTTTTTGACTCCCACGAGACAATTTGACAGTCAGAAAAATCCAATCCCGGTCACACTTTCATACAGTTTTACCTGTGAAGATTCCTCTCTTTGAGGCAAAACACCAACAGGTAAGTGTCAGAAATTGTTGCCTGAAATGACATTAGATTCTGATTGAAAAAAATTACTTTATTCTGTATTCCAGTTACAGGAATCACTGGTTTCACTTTCACATGTGGTGATGTGGAGTTTAAATATGAAATAAATGTTCTCTATTGTCAGGTTTGTGTCAGTAGTAAAGTGGGAGCTCTGCAGTCAGTTTATTCCCAGTTTGTGGTTTAAACGCTGAGAATTGGAGGCAAGTGAGGAGGGAAGGGAATGGGAGCTCCTCTCTGACCTGCACCATGTTGGGGTGAATAAGGAGCGGCTGTGAGGAGGGGGAGGGGAGGGGCACATTACAGCAGTTACACATAACATGTTTCTTCCCCAAACCATCTCATGTAGACCCCCAGTGCAGGGCCAGGGGGGGCCTCACTGTCACAGTTAAAGATCTCACATCACTATTCCAACAGAGAAGGCAGTTTGTTCTGTTGTGGGTGTAAATGCAAAGAACATGTTGTAAGATCACAGAGTTATTAATTATGTTTTCCATTTTTATTAATTACCGGCTGTACCTGTCGCAGCTACACTTGCAACCAAAGGATCCACTATGGAATGTAGATTTCAGTATTATTATACTTTATATTATATTTTATATTTGATTATTATACTTTATAACAGCAACAACTTGCACTTATATAGCGTCCTTCACGCAGGGTAGTGTTTCACAGCGCTTAACGGGTGCAGCCTGACTCCGAGCTGATCGGTGGTTGGGGATGGGAGCTGCCGTAAGCACAGTCAAAGAAGAAGATTTTCCAGCGGACTTGAAAAAGGGGAATGGGCACGATGGAGGGATTGAGGGACAGTGCTCCAGAGTTTCAGGGTGTAGTGGCTAATAGCACCACCACTGATGGTGGGGCAGAGGGTGCGAGGGACGAGTGGGAGACCGGTGCCAGTCAAGCGGATGTGGAGTGGATTGGGGGGTGAGTGGGTCGGGGAAGTTTTCAACATGAGTGTGAATATCTTGAAGTTGATCCATTCAGTGATGGCGAGTCAGTGGAGCCTGGACAGAACCGGTGACATGTTGGTATGGAGTTTGGTCCAGGTCAGTTTTCTGTGGCAGAGTTCTGAATGAGCTGGAGATCTTTTGAATGGTGGACCTGGGGAGGCCGGTGAGGAGTGTGTTGGAGTATTCCAAGAGGAGGTGACAAACACATGCACAAGGTTTTCGGCTGCATTTGTGATAAGATACCGTCGGAGGCAGGCAATTTGGTGGAGGTAGAAGAAGGTGGTTCTGGTCAGGGATTGGATGTGGGGGAGGAAGGGCAGTTGGAGGTTGAACTGGATGCCTGAATTGTGCACTGAGACTGAAGGAGAGACCAGAGAGGTTGAGGAATTTCGATCCACAGTATTGAAGACATTGACAGACAAGGAGTATGGCTTCCATCTTGTTCATATTCAGCTGCAGGAAGTTTACACTCATCCAGGCCTTGATGTGTGCGAGACAACCTGATAGAACATTGGGGACCTGGAGTCATAATAATAATAATAACCATCCTTGCATTTGATATAGCGGTTAATGGAGGAGGAAAAGTAGATTTGTGTGTCATCGCATACATGTGGAAGTTTACCCCATGTCAATGGATGACAGTAGAGGAGCATATAGGTAACTAAGATAGATGAGGGAGGACGGTGGTGGAGGAGGATGCCATGGCCAACTGTGTCGACTGTGGCGGAGAGATCAGGGAGGATGAGGAGGCAGAGGGAGCCCCGGTCAGATAGAGAGAATGTCATTTGTGACCTTGAAAAGCACCGTCTCTGTACTGAGGGCAGAGTGAAAACCAGACATCAGGGGCTCAACGAGGGAATTGGCCTCACACAATGCATTGTAGGATTTTGGCCGGGAAGTTTTTGGGAGGTTGGAGATGGGATGGTAGTGTGAGAGACGAGAGAGATCGAGGATGGTTTTTTTGAGGAGCCCATTATGTAATATATAATAATTCTTGCATTTGATATAGCGCTTTCCACATCTTCTCAATGTCTCAAAGAGCTTCACAGAATAGACTGTAAAGTGAAGTGACTGTATATTTAAACCATTACAGTGGTTTTCAGGCAGAGTGGAGCAGCCTGTGGAGAGAGACTGGTCGGTTAGCAAGGAGGAGAGAAGGGGAAGTTGAGTGACCAGAGATGGGTGGGGAGGGGGTCGAGGCAGCAGGTGGTGACCTCCATCTGGGTGATAGAGACTGAGAGAGAGGGGGAGAATTGGGGGCAAAGGAGTGTAAGGAGGGGAAAGTGGCAGGAGCCGTGGTGGAGGGAGGAGGCATTGTGGATGGTCTGTGTGAGGTGGAAAGGGACATGGGATGGGGGGAGGGGATAATGCAGCCAAACAGATGGTTGAGTGGGTGCACAGAGATGGTGATGGACGGTGAAAATCAGCGTCTTTGGATTGTTATTTGCCTCCAGAGTGACTCTGGAGTAAATGTCAGTTTTGTTCTGTGAAAAGGGGAGGCAGTAGGTGTGGAGGTGCTCGAGCCACAGATGGCAGTTTATAGTATATTGTTATACTTTTATATTATTATTATATTTTATATTATAATTCTTTATATTATATTATTATACTTTATATAAATATGGGAGATTCCTCCCCCAAAATACCCTTAGTTTTCTCTGTCACTAATTTGTTTCACAATATATTACAACAACAACAACAACAACAAGATTGCATTGATAGAGCGCCTTTCACGTCGGGAGGGCGTCCCAAGGCGCTGGACAGTTGGGTCGGGACCCGAGCAGGGGGGGAAATGGTCAGTTTGAGCAGAGGGAAGGGAGGGAGCGAGGAGGGGGTGGAGAATCGAGAGGGGAGCTGAAGGCACGATCGAAGAGCATAGATGTATCTCTCTAGAACAGTGTGTGATTTTCTCTGTCGAAACCTTGTTGCAGAATACGAGCCATACCTCATATTTTGGGGCTTAATTAAAGTATTTTTAAAATATAGCTCATCAATGATAGGAGTTTGTGGAAACAAATATGCCCATGTCACTCCTACTTGCAACACCTTTCTGATGGGTTATAATCATGTCACTGTGTCAATCGGTTATTGTGCTATTGGTTTGACACACAGACAAACTCACACAAACATTTCATCTGATTAGTATAGATAGATGTACAAACACAAATCTCTGTGTGTAATGATCTGATTTGCTGTGTCGTAACCAGTTCTGATCTCATTGTGAAGGTCCTAAAAGATGAGGTGGAAACACTTTCTTCAGGTCCTATGGCTTGTGCTTCCCCTCTCACTGACTGGTAAGGAAACACATTGAATCTGTTTGTTGGTGTTAAATTGCTGAAGGCAATGAAGGCACTGAGCCCCGAAGCTCTGGATTCCCTCCCTCAATCCCTCCGCCCATTGCCCCCTCCCTCCCCACTTTCAAATCCCATCCAAAGACCTTACATTTTGATTGTGTTCACTGTCACCTCTCCCCTCCCTCTACCCCTGGATCGGGGTCAGACTCCACCTCTGTCAAGCGCTCTGGGACGCTGCCCCGCGTGAAGGACGCAATATAAATGCAAGTTGTTGAATATAAACTCAAGTCTAATAAGTGGAGACATTGCTATATGGGGGCGGTGCTGCCGCCATCTGGTGGTGACAAGATGAACGGCAGTGGGTTCCAGGACCAACATCTGTCACTGAAGCACTCGCCCAGTCAGTCATCGGGTCCTTTTCCATGTTGTTGAACGATTCTTTTCACCTCTCTTTCATTGTTTCAGGCTCTCTTCTAAGGGCTTTACTAACGGTTGGACTATTTCTCTTAGCGTTGTTTTATATTCTCCCTTCATCAGTCCTCTGTCACCTGACAATATTTCTCTACAATGTTGTCAGTCTCCAAATGTTTGCATTGTTCTGGTGTTGGTGGACACAAAGTGCAGACAGTGGGAAAGGTAAGATTGAAGCCAAACAAAGCCAAAACCCCATGACGGTGGGGATGAGAGTAGAGACGATGGTGGACAGCATCAGCTCAGGTAAACGTCTCACATCTTCTGATGTTTAAAATGTGAATGATGTACATTTACTGATGCAAAAGCTGACAGTCTGTCATGAACAAGGAATGTCTCTGAGGGATTCCACCTGAATATGCCAAAGCTGTGCATCAGCCCGGCTCAGTCTGTAACACTCTCACACACACCAGGACTTTCAGCTCACAGCCTCGGATGACCCTCTGGTCCAGAGCTGAGGGAATTAATATAAGGTCCTGTCTGTGCCTATTCAGGTGAATGTAAAAATCTCACACTACTAATGAATAGAGAACTGTCTCTGTTACAAGAATCAAATCACTAAAGCCGGTCTGTCAGGGCTGACAGATTCTCCCATTCTGTCCTGAGGAGCAGTCGCTGCCCACACACTGTCTGTGCCCCACACTCCCGCCTGCAACTGTCCTGCTCCTCGAGCCCCTCACTCCTCTTTGTCTAATGTTTCTGTCTCTCAGCTCCGGCCTCTCCGACTCTGGATCCTGATACCAGGACTCCGGGTATTTGGAATTCAGTGCCAGGACGATAGGGATCGACACCAAAATAAGTTTTGAAAAGGTTTCCGTGGGCCTTCGCTGTGTGTCCTCCCGTGGGCTCCCCTCTCCTGTCACACTGAGCAGCCTCACCATCCTCACTGGCCGTCACAGGGGCCGGGGATACCCACTGTCACTCAGATTGTTTGAATCACTGATTCACTATCTCCTGTTCCTGGATTCAAACAATTACAATTTATTGGTGTTTTACAATAAAGCAGTAAATGCCGGGACCGACATTGGAATGACACTCAGCTGGAAATTCCGGCTCTCCAGACGGGATCTCCCCCATTGGTCCGGCCTCGAGCCGGGGGTTCAGTGTAATGAGCCACTGTAGCCGCCAGACAGCACAATCAGCACCAGCACCGCAACAGCTCGTCTGGATTAACATCATTCAGAGCATCAGAGGAACCTGACACCCAATGTGTGGGAGCAAAACGTGAGCCATCTGTGTAAAGCTCATCGCCAGCTCGTCTCTGTGCTCGTGTTGGGAGAATCTGACTTGCCATCCAGTGTGTGACTCACACGCTCTGAGACAGGGATATATATCGCTGATATCTTTCTCTCCAGCAATGCCCAGTCTCACAGTCGGGGCTGTGCTCAGAATCTCACTGAAATCTCCCAAATCACTTTTATATCTATAAACAGGTGCCGTGTTGTTCCCCAGTGAGCGGCCGCGTCTCACTGTGTATAAACACTGTGTGTTTTCAGTGACAGTTTTTATAATCTGTAACATTTCTCTCTCAATCACTGTAACAATCGCCCAAGAAGTGAGATCTTTAGCCTTTAAGCCGAGGTCACGTCTGTGTCTGTTCAAGTGGATATTAATATCCAAATATATTGTCATTCACTTGCAAAAAACTGTCACAATTTACAATAAACCATATTATTATTATTTTATGGCCAATCATTATACACAGTCTACACACACCCCTCACCCTCAGATACACACATCCCTCACAGTCAGCCCCTGACCCACACCCTGAGATGTCTTAACTCCCTCTCCCCCTTATGTACAGAGACCACACGGATAACACAGCGCTGAGACACCGAATGCCCACCTCCTCCTCTGACCCTCATTACTCTCTGCTCCAGTGGTTGTTTCTGATCCAGTTGTTGCTTCCCTCTCCAGCCTCACCGGCTGCTCCATGTTTGGGGTTTGCTGAGACATCTCAAAATGCTTCAGAGAACATACTGTAATGTGTAGTGACTGTGTGTTCTGTGGGCGAAACGCTGCAGTGAAGTGTGCACAGCAGTGACCCACAAACAGTCGTGAATTGAGTGACCAAATTAATTTTGGGGAGAGATTATTACCCCCAGAAAGCGATCCAACATCCAATTATCAACCAGGTTCCTACTTACCGCTTGGCAAAGAGAGGTGTGTGGTGTAAGGAAACTTGTCTAAGGTTTCGCCCCACCCAGGAATCTCTCACTTGTGAGGCGAGTGCTCTCACCACTGAGCTATAGGACTCTACTGTTTTCAAGAGGAAGCCGGACCTCCTAAACCTATCCTCACCCCCTCCCCTTTATGGGGGGCGCAGGCAGGTCAACAACACACAGGATGGGCACACATGTTTGTGACGCTCCCTTTAAGCTCAGTCAGGAGACCTTCCCATGAGGGAGAGGAGGATTGAATGGAATGGGAGGCAGTAAGGAATGGGTGGGGACTGATGTGGAATATAAACACCGGCACAGACTGGTTTGGCGGTTTCTTTGCTGTATATTCTTTGTAAATTGAAGTGTAACTCGATGCTCAGCCCCTGAGGTGCCCGACTGAGACATTTCCCAAACCACTGACGGCGGAAACATTCACAAACTGCGTGAATTACACACAGACCCGGGAATGGCAATCTGTGTTTCCACCTTTTGGGAATATGGTGAATCTGCCCCACGTTGATGCTGTGTTTGCAGAGACTGTCATTAATTCTGCCGCTCAGTCTATTCAGTCTGTCACAGCCCGTCAGCAAGTCTCCACTATTCACAGACTCAGACAAAACCAGACTGAGACACACTGTCACCCACACTACATTTATTATATCAAGACTCGACTTCACCTCCACACGATGCAGATCAACCAGAACCGCACCTACTCCCAATCCTACCAGCCCCGCACTCACTTGATTCCAATGGCTTCCCATCCCCCAGAGGATAGAGTTCAAAATCCTCATCGTCTCCATCAAGGCCCCCCACGGCCTTGTCCCTTCCTCCTTCTATGACCGACTGAGCCATTGCCAACCAAACTGGGCAGAGAGGAAGCACAAAGGCTGTGACAGGACAGCGGAGCCGTCACCGCCGCTCACACAGACTGACACACACAGCGGGAACGGGAGGCAGTGGCTCCGGACACGACTCTGGGCCTGAGAGCCGCGGTCTGACCACCTGCCACAGGCGGGAAGTGTGTGAAGGGACACAGTGGCCGCCACACACAGCGAGTCCTGGGGGTCACTGGTTTACCGCACACACCACACAAGTGCGGGAAGGGCGGACAGTGCTCGAGGAGCGAGTCCCGGCAGCTGCTGTGAACAGTGAACATATAGAGAGATGGTGTGGACATGTTTACGCCACAGAATTCGATAGAATTCAATCCAATATCAGGCAGAGCGAAACCTTGGGCAAATTTCCTTACAGAGCCTAATAATAATCCCTCCAAAACAAAACAATAATACATTGGTCATTTTCAATCCATGACTGTTTGTGTGACATTGCTGTGTGCAATTGGCTGCCGCATTTCAGCCACAAATATACAGTCAATTCACTTTACAGTCTATTCTGTGAAGCACTTTGAAACATGTGATGTGAAAAGCGCGATATCAAATGCAATGATTATTATATTATTATTATATATTTCTTTGTAGATAGAATACATATTTACACTTTCCTCAAAAAGAAACAAATGCCATAAGAGAATGAAGAAACACAACACGTTATTTTACCATTACGGGACGTGACAGCCCCGACCCCTTGTGGTGGGGGGTTGGGGGGGAGGGGCTGCCATTGCGCACTCCACTTTGGTGGAGGGACCAAGGCTTCCCCTCCCCCCCCCCCCCCCGGGGATCTGCTGCCCGTTGCGGGATGTGCTCACATTTCTTGGGGGGAACGCTCCCATTAAGCACAGTCGGGAAACGCCCCGTGTGCACCACAGACATGTGTGACCTGCACACACCCTGATAAGGGCTCTTCCATTTACAGATGTCAACCCAATGTGCACCGTAAACACATATAATTACACTAACAAAACACCCCGAGACATCGAACACAAACCATACACTGCAATCAACACACAACCAGTCAACCCCCTGTCACTGTGTGAGGTTAGTGACTGAGCTCAGTCACTGTGTGAGGTTAGTGACAGAGCTCAGTCACTGTGTGAGGTTAGAAACTGAGCGCCGTCACTGTGTGAGGTTAGTGACTGAGCTCAGTCACTGTGTGAGGTTAGAAACTGAGCGCCGTCACTGTGTGAGATTCGTGACTGAACTCAGTCACTGTGTGAGGGTAATAATTGAGCTCAGTCACTGTGAGATTAGTAACTGAGCTCAGTCACTGTGTGAGGTTAGTAACTGAGCTCAGTCACTGTGTGAGGTTAGCAACAGAGCTCAGTCACTGTGTGAGGTTAGTAACTGAGCTCAGTCACAGGATTAGCCTCTGGGCATCGCCATCCCTGGACACAGGTTTAATGTACTGTTAGTAGTGAAGATTCTTCTCATTCGATGCAAACTCTAAACAGGTCAGTGTCGGAAATTGTTTCCTGAAATGAACGATTATTTTACCATTAAAATAATGCCTTAACTTTACTGCGATTCCAGTTACAGAATTCACTGGTTTCACTTTCACATGTGGTGATGTGGAGTTTACATATGAAATAAATGTTCTCTATTGTCAGGTTTGTGTCAGCAGTAAAGCGGAAGCTCTGCAGTCAGTTTATTCCCAGTTTGTGGTTTAAACGCTGAGAATTGGAGGCAAGTGAGGAGGGAAGGGAATGGGAGCTCCTCTCTGACCTGCACCATGTTGGGGTGAATAAGGAGCGGCTGTGAGGAGGCGGAGGGCAGGAGCACATTACAGCAGTTACACATAACATGTTTCTTCCCCAGTCTGATTGCTGTCAGGTCACTGGTGTTTACAGTGTTTCCTGTGAAGCGCTTTGAGACGTCCCTGGATGTAGAAGGTGCTGTGTCAGATGTCAGGATTATTATTCTCCGAGGTCACCTTGACAAGCGCTGAGGGTTGAAGCTCAGACAAACAGACGGAGACTCTGTGTGAGTTTGGAGCCTGAACCTGCAAAAGGTTCTACTGTTAAAAGCAAATCAGTGTCAGAAATTGTTCCCCGATGTGAAAAGTTTATTGTTATTAAAAATAATCATTTTATTTTTAGTGTTATCCCACTGACTTGGTTCAGCCGAAACAACAACAACAACTTATATATCGCCCTCCACTCAGGGCAGCGTCTCAGAGCACTTGACAGTGGTGATGCCTGACTCCGAGCCTGAGTCAGAGGGTTGTGGGTTCAAGCCCCACATTAGGACTTTGAGCTCACAGTGTAGGCTGACACTCCACTGCGGTGATCGGGGAGCACAGCATTGTCGGAGGTGATGTCCTTTGGATGTGAGGTTAAGCTGA
Organism: Callorhinchus milii; assembly: GCF_018977255.1. NCBI lineage: Eukaryota > Metazoa > Chordata > Chondrichthyes > Chimaeriformes > Callorhinchidae > Callorhinchus > Callorhinchus milii. The sequence continues at coordinate 931,395 of NW_024704771.1, forward strand.
GGTGCTCTCTGCCTGTCAGGTGGATGTTAAAGATGCAAATTGCTGTTGTTGTTCCACCTGTTTCAGGCAATTACTTTATTCCCAAAGTTTGGAGGAACACTTTGTTCAAATGCTGATCTTGATTGTGACACAGATCTGGTCTTATTGTGTGTTATTAATGTAATATGAATTATCTGTTGATTTCCTCGTGTTTCAGTGCTCGATGTCCTGACAAATGATGGAGAAGATTTTCATTCTGATTTTCCTGTTTGAGATTCCGGCTTCACTTTCTGGTGAGCAACACTGTCATTTTATTCCAAATCGTCACTGTCACATCAACATTGCTATTTATTACAGAGGCAACTAAAATATTAGATCACTTGTCAAAGTAGAGAATAGTTTTGTTTCTGATAAAGAATCCACTCACTGTAACTGGAAGCTGGAGCTTGTTATCACTGCAGCTAAACCTGCCCCAGGAAAGTGCTGTATCTGTCAGCTTCCCTCAGTCTATCAGCCCATAACTGTGGCTGAAAGATCCTCACCAAACCTGGTCTATTCCCAGCTTCTCCTGATCACCTCCCGTTGTTCAGTGGTGAACAACTGTATCTCATTTCTGAGAGAAATGACAATTCCTGACTGTGTTAATGAGCTGAACGAGAGGACATTCTGGCTGTTTACACTGGAGCCGTATTTCAAACTATATTTGCAAAGGTTGTGAGCTGTCCGTGTTCACAGCACTGAACTCCGAGAGTAAATGTATCAGGTGAAGCTGAGATGGGAAGATGGGAGGTGAGTATTCTGGGAAGATGAGGTCAAATGGGCTGAAGGACTTCCTTCATCTGAACCTCTCTTGTGATCGGGTGAAATGTGTCCATTGATGATATTATAAACTGGTGATTTATATTCATCTTTTAAATGGTAACATTGCTGCACATTTCCAAATAAAGTATATTTCTGTAATAAGACAGTTTCTGTGCAGACTCAGGTCAGTTCATATCTCAGACTTTCAGGGCTTCAGGAAACCAGACACTGTCAAACTGTCAGTGACAGTGACACAAATAAACTATTGCAACTCATTGTTTCACATTTAAATAGAAACAAATCATAATAATAGTTTAATAATTGATATTGTGTTGTTCAATAGATTCTTTTATAGTTAATGGTCCTCGTCAGCCTGTCCTCACAGCTCTGGGGAACGATGTCACTCTGGGATGTTGGTTAACACCAGGAGTGGCTGCAGATATGATGGAAGTGGAATGGAGTAAATCTGATTCTGGGGAAGTGGTGCATTTCTACACACGTGGAGTGGATCGACCTTATCAGCAACATGAAGCCTACAGAGGAAGAACTGAGCTCATTAGAGACGGGATGACTCGAGGAAACGTGTCTCTCAGACTGAAGAACGTGAGGTGCTCAGACCAAGGAGAATACACATGTTTTGTGAGATCAACAACAGATTTAGGTGAAACAACAGTGCTTGTGAAAGTTGAAGGTTTGTTGTGTTTAACCTGTACATTTCCCTATTCTAAGCTCATATTCCCACCCCGTCCCAGTCAATATATTTTCCAGCCTCAGAAATGCACCATAATCTCTACCAGAGCCCGGTGTGAACTGCACAATGTAATGATTTGTCATTCTGGCTCAATGTGGGCAATTGGCTGCCGCGTAACACCCACAAAATACTCAGTCAATTCACTGTACAGTATATTCTGTGAAGGGCTTTGAGACATCTTGAAAATGTGATAAGGCTCTATATCAAGTGAAGGATTATTATTGTTCATTGGAAGGACTCTTGTTGTTTGGTTTAGAGGGTTGTGGGTTGAAGCCCCACATCAGCACCTGAGCTCATAGTTCAGGCTGATACCACACTCTGTCACTGAAGGACACTCAGTGTTAGAGGCTGACGTTTGGTGAGACGTGAAAATTGACAGTTTGCACCTCTCTGTTCAGGTGGACATTAATGATCCCATAAACTGATGGAGAAGGTCGTGTCCTGCAGATTAATTGGCCATTCACTTGATGGAGCAAATGACTATAACCTTAGCCTTCAAAAAGAATCACGACACGGGAATGATTAGGTGTAAAGTACTGAATGTTTTGATTTGATCAGTTGTTACAAAAGTTCTGTCTTTGTAATTGTTGATAACACAATGTATTATTGTTACAGACCGCAGACGGCTGCCCTTGATTTCCATGGCAGGTTACCAGGACTCGAGACTTAAACTCACCTGTAAATCAAAAGGCTGGTATCCCGAACCTCGTGTAGTTTGGTTTGATAGGAGTGGAGCAAAGGTGAAAGCCAAGACTGAAACATGCACTCAGGGGTCTGAAGACTGTTGGAAATGTGAAAGTAGCATTGATATAACCAGAGATTCTACAGACAGATTCACGTGTCTGACAGGAAACTTTTTGGAGGAAAAGAAGGTGAAGATCCAGGTATCAGGTCAGTGAAACATTTGGAAAAATATAAACACTTCAGTGCAACGTATTACAGTTCATATTGTGAAGTGGAACAATCCACAGCAGCTCCCAATGTTCAATCTGAGGCTTTCATTCTGATTTCCTTTCAGCCACTTTCATCATAGGATAGTTTGCTATTGTAATTGTAAATGATTAATTACACAACAATAACAACAAGATTACATGTCTATAGCGCCTTCCGCGTTGGGAGGACGTCCCAAGGCACTGGACAGTGACAGCATTTCATGTATTTCTGAAATACATGAATTTAGTGTGTGTGGCTTTTCGCTGTTAGTGTTTCCAGTCAGTTGTGGACTCCTGTAGCTCAGTGGTTAGAGCCTCACAAGCGAGAGACCTGGGTTCGATTGTCGGAGACGCTGTCCTTCAGATAAGATGTTGAACCGAGGACTTGTCTGTTCCTGTTCAGAAGGATTTTAAAGATCCTCTGATACCTTTCATGAAGGGAAGGAAGTTTCTCCAGGTATCCTGGCCAACAATCCTCCAGATAAATTGCTCATTCACTACATAACTGTTTGTGGACATTGTGTGCGTAATATTGTTCGCATACAAATAAACAGTCACTACATATCACTGTAACGCCTATGAAGGCTTTGAGACTTCATGAAAATGTGATAAGGTTCTATATCAAATGAAAGAATGATAGGATTATTATTACATATGACACAAAATTTCTTTATGTTACAGAGGTGTTTTTCCACCGAGGCCCAGACTGGCTGGTGGCTTTCCTTGTGGCGTTCAGCCTTGTGCTTGGAGCAGCTGGTGTGTTGGTGTTCTTCTGCAGAAAACGATTGAAAAAAGTAAAAGGTAATAAATGATTTTAAGTTTCCCCCAAAATATAATCTTTACTTTCATCCTTTATATAATCCATAACATAGTGAGGAGAGCACTGGCAACGTCTGAGCGCAGGTTACGAAAGCGAGAGTGAGTGTCTCTGGGGTGTTGGGTGTGAGGTAGGGGCGGAGGCGGGTGATGTGGTGGTGAATGAAGGTGGTTTTGATGAGGCACTGCATGTGAGTGAGAAAGGAAAGCCGGGGATCAAACCACATGCCACGGTTGTCACTGAGAAAATTAGAGAGAGAGGCTGGGGAGCTTGTGGAGCTCAGAGCCAGAATGGGATGGCTTCAGTCTTATCTAAACAAACAAATTGAGATGGATCTTGAAGGAGGCATGAGAGGGGGTGAGGTGGGATGGAGTTCCAGAGAGTGGGGGCAGAGAAGCTGAAGGCTCGCCCACCAATGTTGGGGTGGGCAAAGCGGGGAACATGAAGCAGGCCGGAGGATGCTGAGTAGAGGGAGCGGAGAGGTTGGTAGGAGGTTAGGAGGTCACAGAGGTAGGGAGGAAAAAAGCCGAGGAGGTGAGGATCAGGAACTTGGAACTATATCATCTGAGTCATGTGGAGTCGGGCGATCATGAGGGTGATAGTGTCACGGTGTCTGGAGCAGAAGAGGACACAGGCTACAGAATTCTGGACAATCTGCAGCCTGTGGAAGGAGGAGTAGCGGAGGCCGACAAGCAGGGAGTTTGTGTAGTTGAGCCTGGATGTGATGAACGCGTGGATGAGGGTCTCGAGAGAAGTGGCAGAGCCGGGCAATGTTGCGGAGGTGGGGAAAGGCGAAGCGGGTCATGGCAATGATATGGGGGATGAAGGTCTGTTAAGAGTTGAACAGGACACTGAGGTTCCGCATTGGCTCCATGATGTGTAGAGTGCAGCCATGAAGGGCAATGCTGTCAGCGACCGAGTTATGGAGACACTGACAAGAGCAATGCAGGACGGCCTTGGTCAACTGGAGAAAGTTAGCTCTCATCCAGGACTTGATGTCTGACAGACATTCTGTGAGGACAGCAGTGATCCTGGAGTCGAGGTGGAGGTGGAGTTGGGTGTCACCACATATATGTGGGAGTTGACTCCATGTCTATGGATGATGTCACCAAGAGGGATCTATACTGAGTTGGAGGAAATTTTGGCTCATCCAGGCCTTGATATCTCACAATCAACTGGACAGATCATCAGGGACCTGGGGTCGAGAGTAGATTTGGGGTCATCCACATCCATGTGGGAATTAAGTCCATGTCTGTGGATGATGTTGAGGGACAGGGTGACTGTGTTGGCCAGTAGTGGGCAGAGGAAGGGCAATTGGGTGGTCAGCGGATGGGTGGGGAGGGAGTTGAGGGAGCAGGTGGTGAGCTTTATGTTATGAGAAGGAAGATGTGGTCAGGTGTATTTTGTTGATTTTTGTTGTTGAACGTGAAAGGTGCAATATAAATGTTATTTTGTTGTTATTATTCTCTATTGTCTCTCACACATATAGAGAAGTTGTGGGATAAAAGGCTGGAAATGTTAATCAGAATGTGTCTTGTCGTTTCCAAACTGTAGAAGGATTTGCTCACACAGAGGGATGTGAAGATGTAGAATTCTTTGCCCCAGAAATCTGTAGAGAAGGAATCAATGTGAATGTTTAAATGAGAGACAGAGACTCGGATAGTAGAAATATTTGCGTAAAGAGCAGGAAATTGGTTTTAAAAGATTAAAATTGGTGGAACAGACTCATGGGCTGAATTGTCTCCTCCTGTTCCTCTTTTCCTTTACTAAAAGCTGATGTCAATTAGAAATAACCTAAAGCAGAGCCTTTAGTGCACTGTTATTTTCACTAATATTTAATAAAATATTGTATTAATATTTCTGCTGGATTGTGTCCATTATGTTTAAGGAAAATGTCCTACAGTTACTGATGGGGATGACACTGACAATTGTGTTTTTATTTTCCAGTTTATGAAAATCTAAAAAAGGAATTTAAAAATCTGGGTAAGTAACAGCATTACAAACATCCCCGAGCCTCAGCCTCCCCGAGAGTCAGGTCCTCGGAGACCCACCACAAGCCCTTCCTGTGCTCACTGGTGACCTCAGCATTTACATATACACACACACCCAGACATATACACACACACCCAGACATATACACACACACACCCAGACATATACACACACACCCAGACACAAGCACACATACACACACACATATGCACACAACACACATGCACACACACACATGCACACAACACACATGCACACACACACACGCACACAGAATCACAGAACAACCTGAACTAAACCCACCTCCTGTGGAATAAAGAAACGTGACATTTCTGTGCAGATGAGGAGAATCTCACTGTGTTTGACTGTAGAGAGAAAGTGAAACTTACACTTTAACACAAATTAAATCATTCTGATACAATGAGTGAAATAAATAACATAATGTAAACGAGTCTCTGAATGTGCATTCCACTCGGTTAGATTCTGTTCCTAAATATTTAACATTTACATCTGCGATCTGAAACAATAATTTACATTTATACAACTGCCTCCATGCGCCGGGTCAGAGTGAAAGGGGAGGTGACCGTACACACGGTTAAAGAGGAAGGTCTTCAGGTGCGATGAAGATGGTCAAAGTGGGGAGAGTGAGATGGAGGGATTGAGAAAGGGAGTTCTTTTGGTTTGGTGGTTAGTGGTTGAAGACATGGCCACCAATGGTGGGGCGGAGGCGAGTCAGGGATGAGCAGAAAGCCAGAGCCGCCCAAATAAAGGGGTGGGTAGAGGAGTGGGGTGTGAGCAGGTCGGAGAGGTAGGGAGGTGCTGGACATGAGGTGATTTGTCAGTGAGTGTGAGGATCTTGAAATGGATCTGTTCAGTGATAGGGAGCCGTGGAGCCCGGCAAGGGCTGGAGTGATGGGGTATGGAGTTTGTTGTGGGTAATGTACCAAATGTAAGGATTATTAATATTATCATAATTCACTTGTTGAGACTGTGAATGTTTAATCAGTTTCTACAATGCAGAATTTTTTTATTGTAAATTATAACACAAATTATAACACAAAAATAATAATAAATTGGTCATTTTCAATCTACGACTGTCTGTGGGACATTGCTGTGCGCAATTGGCTGCCGCGTTCGCCCACAAATATACAGTCAATTCACTTTACAGTGTGTTCTGTGAAGCGCTTTGGGATGTCCTCCCGACGTGAAAAGCGCTATATCAAATGCGAGGATTATTATTATTATTATTAAATTTTGAAATAAAATACATTTAAAAGAAAATCTTACATTTTCAGTTTGTTTATTAATTTAATTTCCTTCAGTTGATGTGAGAACATATCACCTCATATCACAGTGAGTTTGGAAATTTTAAGTTTAAAGGAAAACAAAGAAATGGAATAAAATAAACCAGATAAGCTTTTTAACTTTTTTCAAAAATGTAAAAATAAATTTTCTAAAACCTTTTCTTTTGTTTTAAAGATAATGAACTGAAATCTGCCAAACAAGGTACAGTACATTGTGTTATTGACACTAAGTGTTTCTATGATGGAATTCCATCAGTGATGATGTCCCATAAGTGGATCAATCAATGACGACTGACTTCAACATTCAAACTGTCTTCACTCAATGACTTTCAATCTCATGTGAGAAACTTTACATTGTTTATTAATATTTGTTTCTTTCTTTAGACCAAAAATACATGAAAAAAGCACTCGGTAGGTTTTACCATTTAAAATCCACTTGTTTTAGCCGATGATTCTGGGAAGGGTCAGCAGTGAGAAGTTTTGAGTAATGATAAGCTGTGAGGTTTCAGCAGGAAAATCTGGAGCAATTCCCCCCAATCCATCCTCTGTGGACCACAAGCCTTGGCTCTGGCCAACCCATGTCTAAACATTAGTAAACCCGGGAGCATGGCGCTGGGGAGAGGGTTCATTCTATATCAGACACGGAAACTCTACATACAGTATGTGGAACTCCCAGTAGTTTGGTTTGGAGAGTGTTAACCCCGGTGATGGGTTTCAATGTGACACGGACTGAAACTATTTTGAAGCCCAAATGTTATTTTCTTATTTCTGAAAACAAACTTCCAGATGCCTCAGTGGTGAAGGGTTGTTTATCAGCTGAATCACGAGACTGGGAATAGGTTCAGTGTGTAACAGTGGGGGGTGATCTGTGGAATAAACAATCAATAAATATTGTTTCCTTTCAGAACTGAAACAACAATTCGCTAAATCAGGTAATTGACGTTTTTATCCTCATTTACTGTTATTGATGTAGAATTGAGCTGCTTTTCAAAAAAAAATTATCACCACTTTTGATAACGTAATAGATGGAATGTAAGAAATACAATGATATTAAGATTATAAATGGACTTTGACATGAACGTTCAATGCACAGTTCAATCATCTCCATCATCATGGTGTCCTGTAGCTCAGTGGGTAGAGCACTCGCCTCGCAAGCGAGAAGATCTGGGTTCGATTCCCGGCAGAACGAAATGTTGGGCAAGTCCTTAGTCCACACACTTCTGTATATCGAGCAGTAAGTAGGAATCTGGTTGTTAGTCTTTTGGCGGTTCACTTTTCTGGTGGTAATAATTCCTTTCAAATAGTAATAAATTGGTCACTCAATCCATGGCTGTTTGTGGGACGCTACTGTGCACAATTGGGTGCCGAGTTTCACCCACAAAACATACAGTCAATTTACTTTACAGTGTGTTCTGTGAAGCGCTTTGGGACGTCCTCCCGACGTGAAAAGCGCTATATCAAATGTAAGGATTATTATAAGGCGCTGTATCGAATGCAAGGAATATTATTATCTCACATCTACAAATATGATCAGTTAGTCAGACTCTGGAAGTATCTAATCCCAGATACTGAGTTGCACACAGAGACTGTCAGGAATAACATAATTTTGGAAGTTTACAAAAGATGAAATTCATAAAAAAAAGGTTATTAAATGAAAACTTCTGTTTCTTTCCAGAGTGGGAGGTCGTTGGCAGTTGTGAATGTAAGTTACCCCACATTACAGTCTGGTTATAGACCCCACATTACAGGCTGGTTATAGACCCCACATTACAGGCTGGTTATACACCCCACATTACAGGCTGGTTATACACCCCACATTACAGGCTGGTTATAGACCCCACATTACAGGCTGGTTATAGACCCCACATTACAGGCTGGTTATAGACCCCACATTACAGGCTGGTTATAGACCCCACATTACAGGCTGTTTATAGACCCCACATTACAGGCTGGTTATACACCCCACATAACAGGCTGGTTAGACACCCCACATTACAGGCTGGTTATAGACCCCACATTACAGGCTGGTTATACACCCCACATTACAGGCTGGTTATACACCCCACATTACAGGCTGGTTATAGACCCAACATTACAGGCTGGTTTTAGACCCCACATTACAGGCTGGTTATAGACCCCACATTACAGGCTGGTTATAGACCCCACGTTACAGGCTGATTATAGACCCCACGTTACAGACTGGTCACAGACACCTTTCCCCTGATAGAGGCCACACAACCCGGCTACACCTTCCATCATATCCCACGACCTAACCGCCGTGGTGGCTGAGTGGCTCTCGTCTCCCGGTCCCCGCTCAGCCTATCCCCTTACTCCTCTGGAACCTTCCCCTCCTTTGAGCACCTTACCCTTTATCACCCCTCCAGCTTTTGCCTCAAAATTCTCCTTTTCTATCGCACCCCCACAAGCCCTGCCCCACCTTCCTCCCTGACATCTCCACCCTCCTATCTTCCCTCTCCCCCAAATGCCTCCTCATTTCAGGTGACTTCAAACTTCCCTTCATCCCCTCCTGCTCTACCTCTGCTAACTTCTCCTCTTTTCTCCTCCCTCAACTCATCCTCCACATCCACCCTGTCACCCATGTCCGGGGTCACACCCTCAACCTGGTGATCACTCAGGGCCTCACCATCACGGACATCATCATCATTGACAAAGCAATCTTGGATCATCATTTCGTCTCCCTTAACTCCTCAATCCCTCTACCCACAGCCACCCAATCCACCTCGATTTCCTATCGCCTCTGGAAAAAATCTTCCCCCCACCCTCCTACTTGGCTGTCTTGGAGTCACCTGTACTTCTTCCCCTCTGGGCTTCCTCCCGCATTGACCTATCCTCTTTGGTCGCTCTTCTCCACAGCTCCCTTTCCTCCACTCTCGATTGCTTTGCTCCCCACTCTTCCGGAACCGTCTCCTACTCATGTAACTCACCATGCACACCAGCCGCATCTGCTTCCTTAAAGCACAGATGGTGCCACTCCAAACAATTACCCTAAATCAAACTTAACGGCCCATCGGCAGATCTGGCTGGACCTTATCAAATCCTATCACTCTGCCCTCGCCTCCGCATCATCGTCATTCTACTCCAAGGCTACAAACAACCCTAGTCTCCTCTTCTCCATCACCAACCGGCACCTCCACCAACCCTCTTATGCCTTGTCCATCCTCAACACCAATGCCAACTGCTAGGCCATGCTGGATGTACTCGAGTCCAAAGTAGAGGGGGTCCTCTGCCCTTCTGTTTACTAGCCCCACCCCATTTCCCACCATCCCCTACCATCCCTCCCTCCACACCTTCAAACCTGTCTCGCACTCCTCACTCACCACCACTGTAACCTGCATCAAACCAACCAACCACCTGCTCCCCAAGCCCATCCCTACCCGTCTGCTTACCTCCCAGCTCCATCTTCTTGCCCCTCTACTCACAGACATCATAAACCTCTCCCTGTCCACTTGTACTGTTCCCACCTCATCAAAAACCGCCGTCGTCACACCAATCCTCCCTGGACTCATCTCTACTCTTAAACTTATGCCCCATCTCCAACCTCTCCAAGGTCCTGGAATGAGTTGTTGCTTCCCAACTTCGCTCCTTTCTCTCCTGCCACTCCTTTCACGAACCCCTCCAGTTGGTTTCTCTGCCCCCCACAGCACAGAAACAACGCTGGTCAAAGTGACAAATGACATTCTGTCCATCTGCGACCATGGCTCCCTCTGCCTCCTCATCCTCTTTGACCTCTCTGCTGCGTTCAAAACCATTGGCCACTCTATCCTCATTCACCGCCTCTCCTCTCTCCTCAACCTTGATGGTTCTGTCGTTGGCTGGTTCAGATCGTACCTCTCACACTGCCTGCTCTTCAAATCCACAAATGGTTTCTCCTCTAGCCCCCGCACTGTCTAGTGAGGTGTTCCTCAGGGCTCTTTCCTTGGTCCCCTCCTCTTCAATATCTATATGCTCCCTCTTCGTGACATCATCCGCAGACATGGGGTCAACTTCCATATGTGTGTGGATGACACTCAACTGTACATCTCTGCCTCCACCCTTGATTCCGGGACCACTGCTCAGCGGGCTCCAGCCTATTTCACGTTCCTCCGCCTCGCCAGCCACACCACAGGCTGGTGGGCCTTCTGCCACTCTGACCCTACCCTCTCGAACTCAATCCCACAGGCCCTCCCCCTCGTCCCTCCATTGCCTCCTTCAAGACCCATCTCAAGACTCTCCTCTTTGAACGTGCTTTCAATCACCCGGCTTACACCCAGCACTCCACCCTCCCCAATCCCTACCCCCAGCTTAGGCCCCAAACTCTGACTGTCCAGCAACTTGGGACATCCTCCCGACATGAAAGGCACCATACACATTAATTTTGTTATTGTTGTAGTAGTAGACTCCACATTACAGGCTAGTTTGTTGTTGTGGTTAGAGACGTTCCATTGTAGGCTGATTTATAGAGCCCACATTACAGGCTGGTTATAGACCCCACATTACAGGCTGGTTATAGAGACCCCACATTACAGGCTGGTTATACACCCCACATTATAGGCTGGTTATAGAGCCCACATTACAGGCTGGTTATAGAGACCCCACATTACAGGCTGATTATATACCCCACATTACATACTGGTTATAGACCCCACATTAAAGGCTGGTTATAGAGCCCACATTACAGGCTGATTACGGACCCCACATTACAGGCTGGTTATAGAGCCCACATTACAGGCTGGTTATAGACCCCACATTACAGGCTGGTTATAGACCCCACATTACAGGCTGGTTATAGACCCCACATTACAGGCTGGTTATAGACCCCAGATTAAAGGCTGGTTATAGAGACCCTGTATTGTCAATGTGCTAAGGAAGTTGCTATAATTGACTACTGTGTAGAGATTATCAGTAAAATACAGGTTCATCAAGTGATTAACAAAATATCACTCCTAACCTAATTTTCAGTCTAGTTTCAGGCTGTGTAAAGTGCACACATTTTTTAGAATTGTACACCAATAAATGACATATATGCTGCAGGACTCGGTGAGCAGAGATCGTTGTGTGAAGTGGATTCACCATTGCTAGTTGTGTTAGTGACACCCTGATAATGAGCTACTGGGTCCAGCTGATAAACTTGTGTTTTCTTTCAGGCTGTAAAAAGCTTCTCTTTGGTTTTGGTAAGAGACTTGATTTAATAATAATAATAATCATTGTATTTGATGTAGCGCCTCATCACGTTGTTGAGACGTCTCAATGCGATTCATAGAAAATACTGCAAAGTGAATTGATGGTATGTTTTGTGGACGAAACCAGCAGCCAAATGCATAGTCATGGATTGAGTGACCACATTTTTTTTGAGGAATTATTTCCCCCGGAAAAAAGTGATCCACTAATCAACTAACTACCAAGTTCCTGCTGACTGCTCGGTAAACAGAGGCGTGTGGAGTGAAGAAACTTGCCTTAGGTTTGCACTGCCCAGGAATCAAACCCTATTCCTCTTATTTCCGAGGCGAGTGCTTTAACCACTACTCCAGATATTAATACGATAAAGAAAATGATTATTCAGTGAAGCATAAACATAACTTTACAAAACAATTTTAATTGAACAACTAAATTCCAACTAAGTTTTCCTTCATTTCTAGAAAATAACAGACACCGCATTTATGCAGGTAAGATGTTAATATTGTATAAATGGTACAATTCAGAACTGCTCAGATCCCACCCCAGATTTCGCACAAAGATGTACAGACAGAAGGTCCCAGCCTGGTCTGTGCTGAGGTATCTGATCTCAGTCGGGGAGGGAGGGGCTCTACACATGGCCTCAGGGCCCGGATATGGATGGACAATAAGCCAAAGTCACTGTTCCTCATCACATTCAGGGATTCCCCCCCCACTCCCATCCCAGCCTTTCTGTAAATACCGGGTGAGGAGAGGATCAGGCTGTGATGCCCTCAATGGTTAAATAGTCAACCAACACTGGCTGTCCAGGCTCCCACATGAACAAGTCACTAAAGACAGCTACAGACCAGACACAGTGAGTATCAGCACTGAGCCCGACTCCTGCTCATCGCCCTCTGCACATTCACTAAAGCTGTGATGCCATGTTGAGGTTGTAGAGATGTCAGTCCAATCCTGTGCCCCAGGCGCTGGGCACAACAGCTGTTAGTGTGTGTCTGGAGAATGGTATGTGACTGTACCTGGGGAAGGTACTGATAGACCAAATACTACACACACTGTTACTGTATTTAACACATTACAGGGTGTCGTCCACACTGTCACCTGTCGTAAAATACTCACTTCATATTGTCCACATGTTCGAGATCCAAGTCCAATATTGTGACCAGGTTCTGTTCACTGAGGGCTTCACCCACAGGTTGGAGAATGTGTTTGTATATAACTGGTTATTCACTAATTACTACATTCCCTGTTACTACAATCACAATCCCCACTGTCAACATGTCAAAAATCACCACATATAGCAATGAAGACAAACTCACAACAGAGAGTTACCATGAGAGGCTCACTCACGTGATCACACACACACTCACCTCCAGCCCCCCACACCCATACGCTCATATCCCCACCTCACACACACCTTCACGTTCCCCCCCCCACACACACACCTTCACATCACCGCCACACACCCTCACATCTCTCCCACACACAGCCTCACATCCCCCCACCACATATCATCACATCCACCCCCACATACACCATCCCCCCATACACACACAATCACGTCCCCCCCAAACACCCTCGCATCCCACCCACACACCCTCACATCTCTCCTACACACAGCATCACATGCCTCCCACCACACATCATCACATCCCCCCCATACACACACAATCACGTCCCCCCAATACATACACAATCACGTCCCCCCCAAACACCCTCGCATCCCACCCACACACCCTCACATCCCACCCACACACCCTCACAGCTCCCCATCGCACACACCCACACATCCCCCCCAAACACCCTCACACCCCACCCCTAGACACACACTCCCATCCAACCAAAAAGACTTCTTCACATACCTCACCACACACACCCTCACATCCCCCCCACCCACACACACACCCTGACATCCCCCACCACAAACACACTCTAATATCCAGCCCCACACACTCACATCTCCAACCCCCATCCTCACATCCCCACACACACCTTCACACCCTCCACACACACCCTCATTACAACCCCACGCACCTCACATCCAACAACAACAACTTGGATTTATATAGCGCCCTCCACGGACGGCATCGCAGAGCGCTTCACAGAAATGGATCCTGGGGCTGAGCGAGGGGGAGGGGGAGGAAGGTGACCAAAGGCGCGGTCAAAAGGAAAGGACTTCAGCCGAGACCTGAAAATAGGAAGAGAGGGGACGAGGCGAAGGGAGTGAGGAAGGCAGTTCCAGAGCCTCATTGTGGCCAAAGACATGTGCACCGATGGTGGAGCGGAGGATTCGGGGGACAAGAAGGAGCCCAGACCCAGTGGAGCGAAGGCAATAGGCACTGTTGTGAGGAGAGAGGAGGTAAGAGAGGTCGGGGGTGCAGAGGAGTGGAGGGATTTGAAAACAAGAGTGAGGATCTTGAAATTATTCCTCTCTGGGACAGGCAGACAGTGCAGTCTGGCAAGGACTGGGGTAATCGGGAGCGGAGGTTGGTGCGGGTATGAATGTGAGCAGCAGAATTTTGGATGACTTGGATTTTGTGAATGGTAGTGGAGGGGAGACTGGCGAGGAGGACATTTGAATAGTCCAGCCGAGAGGTGACAAAGGCATGGACCAGGGTTTCGGTGGCTTTTGGGCTGAGATATTGCCGGAAACGGGTGATGCGTCAGAGGAGGAAGAAGTGGTGCTGGTGAGGGACCGGATGTGGGGGAGGAAGGATAACCTGATGCCGAGGTTGTGAACAGGTTTGGAGAGTTTTAGGGAGAGGTCGGGTAGGTGGCGGAGGTGTGAACCGTGCGATTTTAGATGTTGAGTATGGCTTCCTTCTTGTCAACGTTCAGCTGAAGGAAATTTGCGCTCAGCCAGCTCCTGAGGTCTGACAGGAAGGCTGACAGAACATCAGGGGACTGGGGGGGGGCTCGCAAAGTGAGGCGGAAAAATTGAGTTGGGTGTCTTCTGCATACATGTGGAAGTGTACCCCATGTCTGCGGATGACATCCCCAAGAGGGAGCATATAGATTAGGACGAGGAAGGGGCCAAGGATGGATCCTTGGGGTACCCTGCAGGTAACTGAGTGAGAGCAGGAGGAAAAGCCGTTTGTTGAGATGTACTGCTGGTGGTTTGTGAGGTAGGACTCAAACCAGGCGAGTGCGGTCCCACTGAGGTGGGTGACGGAAGAAAGGCAGTGGAAGAGGATTGCATGATCGACTGTGTCGAAAGCGGTGGAGAGATCCAGGAGGACAAGGAGGCAGAGGGAACCCTGGTCACAGATAGAGAGGATGTCGTTTGAGACTTTCACAAGCGCAGTCTCTGTACTATGGGTAGAGCGGAAACCGGACTGGATGGGTTCGAAGAGGGAGGAGAGGTGTGCACGGAGTTGATTGGCAACAACGCGTTCTAGGACTTTGGCAAGGAAGGGCACGTTTGAAATAGAGTGGTAGTGGCTGGGGTTTGAGGGATCTGGGGAAGGTTTTTTGAGGAGGGGTTGATGACAGCAGCTTTGAGGGGGGCAGGGACTGATCCAGAGGAGAGGGACTGGTTGATGACATCAGCCAGTAGTGGGTAGAGGAGGGGGAGCTGGGTGACCAGCAAGTTGGTGTGGAGGGGGTCAAGGCAGCAGATGGTGTGTTTCATCGAAGTGATGGTGGGTGAGAGAGACAAAGGTGAGATGGGGAGGAAGAAATGTAGGATGGGGTTCGTGATAGGAGCTGATGATGGGGAGTGTCAGGGGGATGGAGAGAGGGTGGTGATGGGTGATGATGCAGGAGGATGAGACTGTCTGGTAGATATTATTTATTTTAGTTGAAAAGAAGTCCATGACCTCCTCGAACTTAGCATTTGATGTGAAGATTGAGGAGGCCTGAGGGGGGCACGGAGGAGGTAGTCGGTGGTGGAAAAAAGGATTTTAGGGTTGTGTTTAGCCTCCAAGATGATGTTGGAGTAGAAGGCCATTTTTGCACGTGTCAAAGAGTGGTGGTCGCTGTGGAGATGCTCGAACCACAGTTGGTGGTGAACTCTCAGGCCAGGTTTCTGCCATCTGTGCTCGAGCAGCTGGGTTTGGTTTTTAGGGTGCGGAGATGATTGTTATACAAGGGGGAACGGGTGGGTTTGAGGATGGTCCTGGATTTCAGGGGATGAGATAGTTGAAGGTGAAGGACAGGCGATCATGGAGTAGCTGGACGGTTGCTTCAGTATCTCTGTGGGTGAAAGGCCAAAGGGATAGGACATTGTGAGGGTCTCAGGGGGTAGCCTTTTCCACGGGTGGCAGAGTATTGTTGAGGGGAGTTTAGGTGGAGATTGAAATTGCCCATTATGAGTAGCCGTTCGGAGCAGAGGGACAGGGAAGAGAGGAGAGTAGAGATGTCAGAGAGGAAGGGGCCTGGGGGCTTGGGGGGGGTGGTAGACCAGAAGGATTTTCAGTGGGAGAGAGGCATGGAAGAGGGTGAGGTGCTCAAAAGAGGGGAAGCAGCCAGAGGAATAGGGGGAAAGACCAAGGGAAACTTTGGAGATGAGGGCCACCCCGCCACCAAGTTGGTTTAGACGGGTGTGGTGGAAGGTGTAGACTGGAGGGGAAGCTTCGACTAGAGGAACGGGGTCATTGGGGGAGAGCCAGGTTACTGTGAGCCCAAGAATGCTGAGGTGCTCATCCAGGATGAGGTCATGGACAGTGAGGTTTCTTTGTGAGTGAACGGACATTTTGAAGGGAAATACGGGTGGGTTTGCTGGTGGGAGGAGAGGGAGGAGGGAGTGATACGGAGAGGATTTTAGGGTGTACAGGAGAGATGGCTGTGGAGTGTGGGGGGAGTGGGGTGTTGGGGAGGGTACGTATGACGGAGGGGGACGTTGTGTTTGCCTTAAGGAGGCGGTTTGTGTGGAGGGAGTGAATGATGGGACACTTGGGGTCGCTGCTCTGGGACAGTCAGTGCCTGGAGCCACGATGGGCCCAGCGGAGGCTGCCCAGGCTGGAGCAGAGGGAGGTGGTGATGGGGTCCAGGAGAGAGAGAAGGTGGGGGGTGTGGGGGTGAGAGAAGGACAGAGTGGGAGTAGGAGATAGAGGGTGTTGGGAGGAGAGACATTTACAGTGGAGGGAGAGGCTCGGGTCGGGGCGGCAGCCAAAACGCGCACAGAGACCGGGAGCGAGCGATCAGTGGGACGGCATCAGCCCACAGGCTGTGTGGTCACGGCTAAGATGTCAGTGACAGGGGCGGCCACGACATTTTCTCCTGAACCACTTTCACTGTGGATTAGTTTCTTTTAGCTTTTCTTAGTGTTAGTGTTGGTGTCAGTGCTGTTAGTGTTAGTGTTGGTGTTGGTGTTAGTGCTGTTAGTGTTAGTGTTGGTGTCAGTGCTGTTAGTGTTAGTGTTGGTGTCAGTGCTGTTAGTGTTGGTGTCAGTGCTGTTAGTGTCAGTGTTGGTGTCAGTGCTGTTAGTGTTAGTGTTGGTGTCAGTGCTGTTAGTGTTGGTGTCAGTGCTGTTAGTGTTGGTGTTGGTGTCAGTGCTGTTAGTGTTAGTGTTGGTGTCAGTGCTGTTAGTGTTAGTGTTGGTGTCAGTGCTGTTAGTGTTGGTGTCAGTGCTGTTAGTGTTAGTGTTGTTCTCAGTGCTGTTAGTGTTAGTGTTGGTGTCAGTGCTGTTAGTGTTAGTGTTGGTGTCAGTGCTGTTAGTGTTAGTGTTGGTGTCAGTGCTGTTAGTGTTAGTGTTGGTGTCAGTGCTGTTAGTGTTAGTGTTGGTGTCAGTGCTGTTAGTGTTAGTGTTGGTGTCTCTGAGACAGGGATATATATCGCTGATATCTTTCTCTCCAGCAATGCCCAGTCTCACAGTCGGGGCTGTGCTCAGAATCTCACTGAAATCTCCCAAATCACTTTTATATCTATAAACAGGTGCCGTGTTGTTCCCCAGTGAGTGGCCGCGTCTCACTGTGTATAAACACTGTGTGTTTTCAGTGACAGCTTTTATAATCTGTAACATTTCTCACTCACTGTAACAATCTTTAACCTTCAATAAACCGAGGTCACGTCTGTGTGGATATTAATATCCAAAATATTGTCATTCACTTGCAAAATACTCGATCAATTTACAATAAATAATGTGTCATTTTATGTCCAATCCTTATGCACAGTCTACACACACTCCTCACCCTCTGATACACACATCCCTAACCCTCACCCCCTGAAACTCACACCCTGAGTTGTCTTAATTCACTCTCCAACTTACTGTGCAGAGACCACACAGATAACACAGCGCTGAGACACCGAATGCCCACCTCCTCCTCTGACCCTCGTTACTCTCACCGGCAGTGTTTGTTTCTGGTCCAGTTGTTGCCTCTCTCTCCGGCCTCACCGGCTGCTCCAGGTTTAGGGTTCGCTCCGTGGACTTTCATTGATTTCCCACATTTCCAACTCCATTTTAGAATTTGAGAAACCAGTGACATTGAACTCAGATCGTGTGGATGTATTCCAGAGGAATAATAACAATAATCCCTCCATTTAATACAGCACCTCATCACATCACTGAGACATCACAAATCGCTTCACAGAATATATTGTAAAGTGTATTGACTGTGTGTTCTGTGGGCAAAATACTGCAGCCAATTGCACACAGCAGTTTCCCACAAATAGTCATGGATTGAGTAACCAAATTATTTTTTGGGAGAGATTATTGACCACAGAAAGCGATCCACCAATCACCTGTCAACTGGGTTCCCACTTAACTGCTGGTAAACAGAGGTGTGTGGAATAAGGAAACTTGTCTAAGATGTAAAGGGGATTGACTGGATATTTTATGAACAAAATGTTCAGGAGTGAGGAATGGGTGAAGACGCTGTGGAGCATAATCACCGCATGGACTGGTTTGACCGAGTTGCCTATTTAGTTGCTGTACATTCTTTGACTCCCACGAGACAATTTGACAGTCAGAAAAATCCAATCCCGGTCACACTTTCATACAGTTTTACCTGTGAAGATTCCTCTCTTTGAGGCAAAACACCAACAGGTAAGTGTCAGAAATTGTTGCCTGAAATGACATTAGATTCTGATTGAAAAAAATTACTTTATTCTGTATTCCAGTTACAGGATTCACTGGTTTCACTTTCACATGTGGTGATGTGGAGTTTAAATATGAAATAAATGTTCTCTATTGTCAGGTTTGTGTCAGTAGTAAAGCGGGAGCTCTGCAGTCAGTTTATTCCCAGTTTGTGGTTTAAACGCTGAGAATTGGAGGCAAGTGAGGAGGGAAGGGAATGGGAGCTCCTCTCTGACCTGCACCATGTTGGGGTGAATAAGGAGCGGCTGTGAGGAGGGGGAGGGGAGGGGCACATTACAGCAGTTACACATAACATGTTTCTTCCCCAAACCATCTCATGTAGACCCCAGTGCAGGGCCAGGGGGGGCCTCACTGTCACAGTTAAAGATCTCACATCACTATTCCAACAGAGAAGGCAGTTTGTTCTGTTGTGGGTGTAAATGCAAAGAACATGTTGTAAGATCACAGAGTTATTAATTATGTTTTCCATTTTTATTAATTACCGGCTGTACCTGTCGCAGCTACACTTGCAACCAAAGGATCCACTATGGAATGTAGATTTCAGTATTATTATACTTTATATTATATTTTATATTTGATTATTATACTTTATAACAGCAACAACTTGCACTTATATAGCATCCTTCACGCAGGGTAGTGTTTCACAGCGCTTAACGGGTGCAGCCTGACTCCGAGCTGGTCGGTGGTTGGGGATGGGAGCTGCCGTAAGCACAGTCAAAGAAGAAGATTTTCAGGTGGACTTGAAAAAGGGGAATGGGCACGATGGAGGGATTGAGGGACAGTGCTCCAGAGTTTCAGGGTGTAGTGGCTAATAGC
>NW_024704771.1:951019-1014164 GCF_018977255.1 Callorhinchus milii
ACAACCACTGATGGTGGGGCAGAGGGTGCGAGGGACGAGTGGGAGACCGGTGCCAGTCAAGCGGATGTGGAGTGGATTGGGGGGTGAGTGGGTCGGGGAAGTTTTCAACATGAGTGTGAATATCTTGAAGTTGATCCATTCAGTGATGGGGAGTCAGTGGAGCCTGGACAGAACCGGTGACATGTTGGTATGGAGTTTGGTCCAGGTCAGTTTTCTGTGGCAGAGTTCTGAATGAGCTGGAGATCTTTTGAATGGTGGACCTGGGGAGGCTGGTGAGGAGTGTGTTGGAGTATTCCAAGAGGAGGTGACAAACACATGCACAAGGTTTACGGCTGCATTTGTGATAAGATACCGTCGGAGGCAGGCAATTTGGTGGAGGTAGAAGAAGGTGGTCCTGGTCAGGGATTGGATGTGGGGGAGGAAGGGCAGTCGGAGGTTGAACTGGATGCCTAAATTGTGCACTGAGACTGAAGGAGAGACCAGAGATGTTGAGGAATCTCGATCCACAGTGGTGAAGACATTGACAGACAGAAGGAGTATGGCTTCCATCTTGTTCATATTCAGCTGCAGGAAGTTTACACTCATCCAGGCCTTGATGTGTGCGAGACAACCTGATAGAACATTGGGGACCTGGAGTCATAATAATAATAATAACCATCCTTGCATTTGATATAGCTGTTAATGGAGGAGGGAAAGTAGATTTGTGTGTCATTGCATACATGTGGAAGTTTACCCCATGTCAATGGATAACATTAGGGGGCATATAGATAACTAAGGTAGATGAGGGAGGACGGTGGAGGAGGATGGCATGGTTATTATTATTATTATTATTATTATGGTCAACCGTGGCGGAGAGATCCAGGAGGATGAGGAGGCAGAGGGAGCCCCGGTCACAGATAGAGAGAGTGTCATTTGTGACCTTGAAAAGCACTGTCTCTGTACTGAGGACCGAGTGAAAACCAGACATCAGGGGCTCAAAGAGGGAATTGGTCTCACACAATGCATTGTAGGATTTTGGCCGGGAAGTTTTTGGGAGGTTGGAGATGGGATGGTAGTGTGAGAGACGAGAGAGATCGAGGATGGTTTTTTTTGAGGAGCGCATTATCTAATATATAATAATCCTTGCATTTGATATAGCGCTTTTCACGTCTTCTCGACATCTCAAAGAACTTCACAGAATAGACTGTATATTTAAACCATTACAGTGGTTTTCAGGCGGAGTGGAGCAGCCTGTGGAGAGAGACTGGTCGGTTAGCAAGGAGGAGAGAAGGGGAAGTTGAGTGACCAGAGATGGGTGGGGAGGGGGTCGAGGCAGCAGGTGGTGACCTCCATCTGGGTGATAGAGACTGAGAGAGAGGGGGGAGAATTGGGGGCAAAGGAGTGTAAGGAGGGGAAAGTGGCAGGAGCCGTGGTGGAGGGAGGAGGCATTGTGGATGGTCTGTGTGAGGTGGAAAGGGACATGGGATGGGGGGAGGGGATAATGCAGCCAAACAGATAGTTGAGTGGGTGCACAGAGATGGTGATGGACGGTGGAAATCAGCGTCTTTGGATTGTTATTTGCCTCCCGGGTGACTCTGGAGTAAAAGTCAGTTTTGGTCTGTGAAAAGGGGAGGCAGTAGGTGTGGAGGTGCTCGAGCCACAGTTGGCAGTTTATAGTATAGTGGAGTCCTGTAGCTCAGTGGTTAGAGCACTCGCTTTGCAAGCGAGAGACCTGAGTTCAATTCCAGGCAGAGGGCGAAACCTTGGGCAAGTTTCCTTACTCCACACAGAGCCTAATAATAAACCCTCCAAAACCAAAAACAATAATAAATTGGTCATTTTCAATCCACGACTGTTTGTGGGACATTGCTGTGCGCAATTGGCTGCCGCGTTCGCCCACAAATATACAGTCAATTCACTTTACAATGTGTTCTGTGAAGCGCTTTGGGACGTCCTCCCGACGTGAAAAGCGCTATATCAAATGTAAGGATTATTATTATTATTATTGTCCTGGAATCTGAGGGCTTCACATCAGGGAGACATTACACACACACCCTCAAAGCCACCCCCCCACATACACACCCTAACATCCCCCCCCTCCACACACACCCTTAACATCCACACACCCACACACACCCTCATATCCCCCCCACACACACGCACATCCCCACACAGTCATTCACATCTGTGTTGGGAGAATCTGACTTGCCATCCAGTGTGTGAGCTCACACACTCTGAGACAGGGATATATATCGCTGATATCTTTCTCTCCAGCAATGCCCAGTCTCACAGTCGGGGCTGTGCTCAGAATCTCACTGAAATCTCCCAAATCACTTTTATATCTATAAACAGGTGCCGTGTTGTTCCCCAGTGAGCGGCCGCGTCTCACTGTGTATAAACACCGTGTATTGTCAGTGACAGCTTTTATAATCCGTAACATTTCTCGTTCAATGTAACAGTCACCCAAGAAGCGACATCTTTAACCCTCACTAAACCGAGGTCCCGTCTGCTTCTGTTCAACTGGATATTAATATCCAAAATATTGTCATTCACTTACAAAATACTCGATCAATTTACAATAAATCATGTGTTATTATTTTATGTCCAATGATTGAACACAATCTGCACACACTCCTCACCCTCTGATATACACACCCTCACCCTTACCCCCTGATACACACACCCTCACCCTCACCCTCTGATACACACACACCTAACGCTCACCCCCTGGTACACACACCCCTAACCCTCAACCCCTGATACACACACCCTAACCCTCACCCCCTGATACACACACCCCTAACCCTCACCACGATACACACCAAGAACAACAAATTATATTTTTGCAGCGCATTTCACGTCAGGACATCTCAAGTGGCTGTAATGTTAGGAATGCCAACCTGAGCTGGTGGTTGGGATCAGGAGGGCTGGAAGGCAGGGAGGGTGGACGTAAGAGGATGATCGATGGAATGGTCAAAAAGGAGTGATGGGCCTTGAAGGCGGCAACGGAAGGGGCGAGGTGGAGGGACTGAGGAATCGGGACAGAGAGGGTGAAGCCCGCTCGCCGATGGTGGGGTGGACAAGGTGGGGGACATGGAGTAGGCTGGAGATGCAGAGCGGAGAGGACAGGTTAGTGGGGTTAAGAGTTCACAGTGGTAGAGAGCAGCAAGGCCATGGTGGGCTTTGAATTTGAGGACCGGGATGTTGAACTGTATCGTCTGAGGGATGGGGAGCCAGTGGAGCCGGGCGAGGATGGGGGTGATCGGGTCACGGAGCCTGGTTGGGGAGGTGGACAAAGAGGGAGATTCTGCAATTGAGCCTTGAGATGCCAAATGTGTGTATGAGGGTTTTGGTGGCCTGACGGGTGAGGAAGTGGAGGAGTCGAGCAATGTTGCGGAAGTGGGGGAAAGGCAGAGCGGATCATGGCATGTATATGGGAGAAAAAAGACAGTTGAGTGTCGAACAAGACACACAGGATCCTGACTGGGGGCTGGAAGTGAAACGGTTAGGAAGACAAATTGGAGATTTTGAGAGATAAGCCCTGAACAATTCAAGCGGAGAACCTTTAATTTTGAGGCGAGAGGAGAGGTGGTGGAGGATGATGGAGTGGTCCATGGTATTGAAGGCAGTGGAGAGGTCGAGGAGGACAAGGAGCCCGAGGGAGTCCTGGTCACAGATGAGCAAAATGTCCTTTGTCACCTTGACCAGAGCAGTTTTTGTGCTGCTAACAGCTCAGAAACCCAATTGGAGGGGATCGTGAAGGGAGTGGTAGGAGAGGAATGAACGAAGCTGGGAAGCAATGACTCTTTCAAGGACCTTGGAAAGAAAAGGGAGGTTGGAGATGGGCCGGTAGTTACAAAGCAAGAATGGGTCCAGGGAAGATTTGTTCAGGATTGGGATGATTCTCGCTGCTAAATGATAGAGAGCGATTGATGCTGTCGGAGAGTAAGAAGAAGTGTGGGGAATGGGGTCAAGGGAGCAGGTGGTGTGTTTCATGTTGGTTATGGTGGTGATGAGAGAGGAGGGGGAGACAGGTTCAAAAAGGTGAAGGGAGGTTATGTGTAGGGGTTAGAGTGTGGGGGTGAAGAAGGGGAGGGAGGGTGGAGGCAGTTGAACAGATCTTCTGGATTTTGGACTTGAGGAAATCCAGCATCTCCTCACAGTCACAACTTGAGGAGACAATAGGTGAGGCATAGGAGGGTGGACGGAGGAATTTGTGTTGGAGAATAGGAGCCTGGGGTCTTCCTTCTCGTCCAAGATTATCTTGGAGTAGAAGGACCGTTTGGTGGAGGTGAGGGCAGAGTGGTACGTTTGTGAGAGATGGGAGGGATGGAGGGTGGGCTTGAGGAGGGGTGTGATAACAGCGGGTTTCAGGGGGATTTACATGGATGGATTTGAAAATTGAGCTCAGAATTGACGTCCGGCAATGAGTTTGATGGAGATTTTGAAATGGCGTCTCCGCGCCTGAAGCTGCCAAACCTTCGCCTCACTGGTCCCTCACCACCACTCGTTCCTCCACCCGTGGCCTCAGTGGTCTCTCCCACCTGTTGTACAGATGGGAGATTTGAAATTTCTTGCCCCGCCAGTGCTCATCCATGGCCAACCTCGCCCGGCTTTCATCGGCCAAACCTTCAGCCCTCCCCACTCACATCTTCCGCTGTTTACAGTGGTTTCCCGTTTCCCGAGGCCCTGCCATTCACTGACTCACGAGCACGAGCACCATGTGTTGGGACCTTTGGAAGGACTGTCTGTGGTCCACCTCAGGACTCAGGACTTTCCCTTCCCAGCTCCCCTTAAACAGGTGATGGTAATAGATTGGGTGGTGGTGCGGGGCTGAGCCCCTCTAACTCTCATCACCCGCTGTCTAAGCACAACTACAGGTTAACCAAACTTCACTTGTTTTCTCTTATTAATAATAATCAATCCTTGTTTTTCCCTTTGTGATTGCTTTTGATGACTACATTCATTTTAATACCTTTCATCTGTTTATTTAATTAAACAATGAAACACTAGATATGATTATTAATGATGCATTTGATATAGCGCCTGATAACGTCTTCGAGACGTCTCAAAGCTCTTCACAGAATATACTGTAAAGTTAATTGCATATATACTTTCAGCCGCCAATGGTTCGCAGCATTGTCCCTGCAACAGTTGGGTTTCAAATTATTTCATTATAAATAATTTTGTTTCAATCCTAAACTGATCGGTTTGTGTATGAAAAATAAAATATTTGAAGCTACTTCAACAATATTAAACTCCAATTTATAATAATAACGAGCTGTGCCCATTACAGCTTTGAAAGCAAACCAAAGGATCCAATATGGAATGGAGATTTCAGTGACAGCATTGACAAACCATTTAACATACCATAAGCACTGTGTGTACACCTTAAGCAAAACTGCCATACATGTGCGACGGGTCATAGCTCAGGAACGAAAGAAGATCGTATCTAAGCTATGCCAACCAAAGCGGTTTACTGTGTGATCCAGCAGGTCCTCGAGTTATTGCAAGGCTTCCGTGTGGACGATATTTGCAGCTTTTCCTTCTCCGGCCATGATGTACAGGGTTTGAGATCATAGCTTTCTCTGTTGAATCCAATTCTGCTGTTCTTTGTTCTTCAGTTTCATTTAATTCGCCTTCTCTCTTTTCATAGCATTTCTGTTTGTCCTTGAAAGGCTTGATCTTCGCTTCCGCATCTTTAATATTAAGAAAATTATTGGGAGGACTCCTGTTGGGAGGAATGAGTGAGAAGACTCAGTGGGAGGAGTCCTTGTTCAGAGGACTCCTGTGGGAGGACTTGTGTTGGGAGGACTCCTGTGGGAGGACTCCTTGTTGGGAGGACTCCTTTTGCCACTTTTTTGCAGAATATAGAATGGTGTGTGATTTTGTTGCAAAATACTGTGCAAACCCCATATTTTGGTGCTTAAGCTCATCAACAATAGGAGATCCCCGAAAAAAATATGCCCATGACACTCCACACTGCAAGAACTTTCCAATGAGGTATAAATCATGTTAATCGGTTATTGTGTTTTTAGCAGACAAACAAACAGACCTTTTTTCTATATTAGTTCAGATAATAATCCTTGCATTTGATTTAGCACTTCATCACAGCTTTGAGGCGTCTCAAAGTGCTTCACAGGATATAATGTAAAGTGAATTGACTGAAAAATAAAATATTTAAACTCCCACAGTAACACTTTATTACAGACAGAGAAATAGATTCACCTTTTCCTCGTTTCTCCTGATGGCTGTTGTGGTGTAATTTGAGGAATAGAATCATTTGCTGAAAGTTACTGTGGTTTAAAATGACAGTGAAGCCACACACAGCGTTAAATACATAAACCTGCAGTACCGCGTTACTGCCAACAGATGGTGGTGTTGCACTGGGAAACTTCACCCCAATGTTCACAGTAAAACAACAATAATAATCATAATAATAATATTTGAGAAGTGCCTTTTCATGTCAGGAGAACATCTCAAAGCACTTCACAGGATTCACTGTAAACATAAGAGCTGAGAAGTTACAGGACATAGTTACACAGTGAACCTCACATCAGTATAATTGCTGACGTCACACCTGAACCCGAGTAAATTCACCTTTTCCTCGTGTCTCCTGATGGATGTTGTGATGTGATTTCAGGAACAGAGTCATTTGCTGAGGCTTAAAACGACAGTGAGGCCGAGCGTATACAGTGGAAGCCACTTAAGACGGACACGCCAGGGCCGGGCATTTTGTCCGAATTAAGAGGGGCCCTGAAGTTAACTGGTTTCAATGCATTAAATCTCACCCGGTTTTCTTCATCCAATTACTGCAGCAACAAATTACATTTGTACAGCGGCTTTCACGTCAGGAGGAAATTGAACCTTTTTTATTGAAAACTTCTCTCAAGTCGGACTGCACAAGATCAGTGCGGCGTCTCTCTCTGCTGCTCACAATGATGTCAGGAAGTGCATTCTAACACTTGTCATAGAGTCCGCTCTTTAGTACGAAGCTTTCTGCCTCTCACAGGCCAGTCAGACCTGTGCCGGCCATCACAGATGGGGCCTCGTTCTCCTCAGAGTTGCTGTCGCTGTCGTTCACGACTAGTGGCCCCTCGGCGACCACAGCTTCAGCCACGATGGCCTCGTGGTCCTGGGGATCACAGCAGAGTAGATCAGCGTCAATGTCCAGGATCTGGTCAGTGATCTGCCTCTCGCTCTCGGCCTCTGCGCTTGTCCTCCCCTCCGCCTCAGTGCAGGGAGCAGCATCACCAGTCACAAACCACCTTTGTGAAGCAGTCGGATATGATCGCAGGCTTCATGCTCTCCCAGGCCCTGGCAACCATGCCGATGGCATCCAGAGGCTGATGTGTCTCACCAGCTCTCCCACCGTGGCATGGGGGCTGATCACGTTGCCATCGATGTTGTCCAGGAGGCACTTTCGTAGCTCCTCGTGGTAGGAGAGCTTCAGGTTTCGGATGATCCCTTGACCCATGATCAGAGTGGTGTCCGGGGGAATCAGTTCCAGGCAGATGTTCTTGAGGGTTGGAATGGTCAGGTGACATGGTGCACTGTCCACAAAAACAAGAATCTTACGCCCCTGCTCAACCAGCTCAGTGTCCCACTGCGTCAGCCACTCCTTAAAGATCTCTCATCATCCACGCCATCTTGTTGGCCTTATAGGTGATGGGTAGAACAGTGAGGTCAACCCCCTTCATACAGCGAGGGCGTTGGCTCTTCCCGATGACCAGCGGTTTGCGCTGGTCACTGCCGGTCATGTTAGGGCAGGCCATCAGTGCGATGCTGTCCATCGCCCTCTTCACACCATTCAGCGCCGTCTGGTGAAAATACAATGAGCCGTCGTGTCCTGGACGGTAGTACAGCCCCGTTTCCTCCGCGTTGTAGATGTCATTGGCGGCATAGGAAGAGAGCAGCACACTGCTGGTGTCAGCGCCCTCTGGGGCAGTGCTCTTTAGCTCTCTGGGAAGCAGCCTGTGTGTGATGTTGTTACGTGCCTTCCAGCGGCTAAACCAGCCGTCAGTCACCGTGAAGCCCGGCTTCCTGAGGTCACGCGCCAGGCTCTCTGCTTTGGCTTTGAGGATGGGCCAATGAGCAGCTGCCCCTCAGTGGACGCCCTTTGGAACCACAGGAGATCGTGCTCCACCTGGGGATCTTTGCCTTTGCGATCCCTCTTCTTATGAGGAGGCCGCTGTGTGGCACAGCTTCATCTCACTGGCAATGATGTCGCCCAGTTTCGACGTCTTGACTCCAAGTCTTCTGGTCAGTTCTCGTAGCGGAGTCCCTCATGGCTCCACCTTGACTCTGTCTAACACTTCTGTCTTCTCCAAGAGCGTCCGAGACATTTTCTTCGACATGGCGGCTGTTTATCACGCGCTGTGTGAGAGGGTGACATGAGTTAATGATAAAAAATAATAATCTGCGTATTTGCTACAGCGCCTGATCACAGTGTTGAGATGTCTCAAAGCACTTCCACAGGCAGTGAAGGCGTTGGATAGTGAAGCCTGTGTTAGAGAAAGAGCAACATTTTGGCGGGTGATGTGAATAGAGGAGCTGGTGGGGGAAGGTTCGGGGGAAAACGACTGTCAAGTATAAGTGATGAGAATTAATAATAGTATTTCTTGCATTTGATACAGAGCCTTATCATGTCTTTGAGATGTTTCAAAGGGCTTCACAGTATAAACTGTGAAGTCAATTGACTGTGTATTTTGTGGGCAGAGTATGACAGCCAATTGCATACAACAGTGACCCACAAACACTCTTGGATTGAGTGACCAAA
Organism: Callorhinchus milii; assembly: GCF_018977255.1. Taxonomy (NCBI): domain Eukaryota; kingdom Metazoa; phylum Chordata; class Chondrichthyes; order Chimaeriformes; family Callorhinchidae; genus Callorhinchus; species Callorhinchus milii. The sequence goes on from NW_024704771.1 coordinate 959,778, forward strand.
TTATTTCTTTTTTAATTCAGTTGGGAAGGATGTGGATGAGGGAAGTGAAAGAAGGGGGTAGGGGTTACCTTTTGGAGGCAGGGGAGGCAGGCCTTGGGGTGCGCTGATGATGGGGCAGTCGGGGTGGCTGCTCTGGGACAATCATTGACAAGTATTGCGGTGCTCCGGGTGGAGGAGGCTCAGGGCTGGAGCAGAGGGAAGTTTCTGGAAGGGCCCAGGATAGAGAGCAGGCGAGGAGGGTGACAGGAGACAAGAACTGATTGTAATAATAATTCTTGCATTTGATATAGCACCTTATCACATCTTCCAGATGTCCCGTAGGGCTTCAGACAATACTGTGTAAAGTGAATTGACTGTGTATTTTGTGGGAGAAACGTGGCAACCAATTGCACACAGAGGTGTCCCACAAACAGTCATGGATTCAGTGTCCAAATTCTTTTTTTAAGGGACTATTCCCCCCAGAATGCGACTAAAACTGGTTCCTATTGACTGCTTGGTAAACAGAGGCATGTGCAGTAAGGGAAGTTGCCTAAGTTTTCTCCCCGCTCGGGTATCGAACACGTGCTCGACAAGAGCCCAATCTGATATGTAATGTAGGGAGAGGGAGAGAGAGAATAATAGTAACAATAATCCTTGCATATCATATAGTGACTTAACTCTTATTCAACACATCTCAAAGGGCTTCACAGGATACACTCTAAAGCGTATGTGACTGTATATTTTGTGGGCAAAGCGCAGCAGCCGATTGTGCACAGCAGTGTCCCCACAAACAGCCATGGATTGAAGCAACTAAATTATTATTGTTGTTGTAGGGATTAAATCCCCAGGAAAAGTGACCCGGCAATCGACGAACAACTGAGTGAAGTGAGAGAGAGGGAATGAGAGAGAGTCAGAGAGAGGGAGTGAGAGTCAGAAAGAGAGAGAGCGAGTGAGAGAAAGAGTCAGAGAGAGAAGGAGGGAGTGAGAAAGAGGGCGGGACAGAGAGGGCGGGGAGGGCGGGGAAGGAGATGACAGGAAACAGGTAATAAACAGTAACTTGTTGACTTTCCTGTTGTTTTGGGGGAAATGACTGGTTCCTTCCTGTGCACCGGAAGCTGTCAATGCACAACCCAACCGGGACCTGGCGCTTTGTGTCCGAATTAACCGGTGTCCAACGTTACCCGAATACCGCGGCCGCCATTGTGTGCTGTTATATCCCGCGGTGACGCTGTGTCACCAACGGGTGGCGCTGCCTCGTGTGGTATGTGGTTCGATGCCGCGGTGACGCTGTGTCACCAACAGGTGGCGCTGCAGCCACTCCGCACTGTCAGTGATACACCGCCACCATCACAGAGATAGGGCGCTTTCACCCGCGCAGTGCATTGTGGCTCCCGGGCACCGCCATTGCTGCTGTTCCTTCTGCTCAGTGTCAGCGACACAAACCCCCGCACAGGCGGCGCTTCCTCTCGTCCCCGTCTCACCCCCTCCCTCTGGGGAAATGTCATCATTGTTATTATTATTACCTTCTGATCCGGGCCCAGGGGGAGGGTCACAGCCACAAACCTCCCAAACAAGTGGCTTCTGCTGATCTCTGGGTCTGGACACAGCCCCAAAGCTGAGAGTGGCAGCAGTTTGTGGGAGTGAGCGGTGGAGGGGACACGGCTGCAGAGAGCAGCACCGGAGCTCAGCGGAGGGTCTCACTTGCCCCGTTTGCCCGGACCTGGTCAAGGGTCCGGTTTCTCTGGTTTGCGGCCACAGCTTCTGCCGCTCGTGTCTCGCAGGGCTTTGGGAGAGGCCGGAGGCTCACTCCTGCCCGGAGTGTCGCCAGGTGTGTCCGGGAGGGGAGCTGAGAGCAGGTCGACCAATGGATAATTTGGCTGAAAAAGCTCAAAATCTCAGTCTGGATCCGAAACGGGGAGAAAGGGAACACCGTTGTGACGATCATCGGGAAGAGCTGAAGCTGTTCTGTGAGACGGATAAGAAATTGATCTGTGAGATGTGTCTCATTTACGCTGAGGAACAGAATCACAAATCACTCAGTGATGTCCATAGACAAAGCTGCTGAGATCTACAAAGGTACACAAGGAGCGGACTTTATAATGTGACTGCAATTACTCTTTCTTTCTTGAGCCGAGTGTCTGACACACACGGAAACTATTGCTGTGTTTAAGAGAATCCAAAGCAGGTGGTGATTGAGATATAAGGGAGAAACTATTTCCACTGGTGGGTGGGTCGTAACCCGAGGATTTATAACAGTTAAAAGAAACAGAGGAGAGGTTTTCCCACAGCGTTGTTCGTGTCTGGAATGCATTGCGTGAAAGGGTGTTGGAAGCCGATTCAATAACAACTTTCAAGAGAGAAGCAGATAATTATTTGGGGAGGACAAGTTTGCAGGGCTATGGGGAGAGAGCGGGGGAGTGGGAGTGATTGGGAAAGCTCTTCTCAAAGAGCCGACACAGACACAATGGACCAAAAGGCCTCCTTCTGTGCTGTATAATTCTATGATTCTATGATATGTTAACTGCACATGGAATATTGACCTGTGTCCCCGGAGGGACGCACTCTGTTTACAAATCTGTTGACTATTTGACACAGGCCGACAAGAGCCAAGGCTTGTGTATCCCAGAGTATATGTCGGGGTATCTATCGAAGTTTAACCAACTAAATGGCATGAGCGGCCATTGAGAGCGCTATCTGTCAGACTTCCCGCTGTGTGTTCTCTCTGGTCATACAGTTAACAATGTGTTTGTTTTAGTTAATTTCCATTTTGATTACAGGAGAAACTGAAATCATATTTCAACTTGGGTCTGAAGAGAAAGGATGTTTTTTTTCAGTGTTAATTTGGGCTAAAAGAGAAGATTTCTGCCTTGAAAGTAAGTTGCGTGTGATAGGAGTCAGCACTCTCACCTCTGAGCCAGAAGATTGTGGAATCCATCCCCACTACGGGCTGTTAGTCGTGTCTCTCTCTTTACCGTGTGATGTCTGGGCTCTCAGTCGTGTCTCTCTATTTACCGTGTGATGTCTGGGCTCAGTCGTGTCTCTCTTTACCGCGTGTCATGTCTGGGGTCTCAGTCGTGTCTCTCTCTTTAACGTGGCCCGTTGTGATGTCTGACGCCTCACTTTACAGGAACAGGCGAGGAGTCTGCAGAACGACGTCACGGCTGAGTTTGCCGAAATGCACCAGAGCCTCAGTGACACGGAGCAGTGTGTAATGCGAGAGCTCAGAGAGTGAGAGGAGGAAATGTTATAGGGTTTGAAGAGGCGTTAAAATCTATAGACCCAGAATTAGTAACGTTACAGCGGCAAATGGATGAACAGGACATGGGGTCCTTTCTGAGGGTAAGAAAAGGAGATTGTTTTTATTTATGTAATAATAGTCCTTGCATTTTATACAGCGCCTTTAATTTCCTTTTAATGCCTCAAAGTGATTCATAATAAAGTGTAGTGAATGTGTATTTTATAGACAAATACAACAGCCAATTTGCACCGAAAGTGTCCCACAAACAGCAATGAAGTGAATGACCAATTGTATTTGGGAGTAACTCCCTTCACGTTTCCAGTCGTGTCCGGGATCTTTATCGTCCACCTGAACAGGCGCAACACCACAGGTTAACGTGTCATCCAAAGGACAGCCCTCAGCTCTGCAAAACTAACAACATAACAGAGCTCAGCCCTTACACTCGCCTACAAAACACACAGTCACTACACTTTACGGTGAATCCAGTGAAGTGTTTGAGATGTCCTCCCAATGTGAAAGGCTCTGTACCAAATGCAAAACTAAAAACGTAACAGAGCTCAGCCCTTACACTCGCCTACAAAACATACAGTCACTACACTTTACGGTGAATCCAGTGAAGTGTTTCAGACGTCCTCCCAATGTGAAAGGCTCTGTACCAAATGCAAAGCTCCTTCTTCTCACCTTGTGTAAAGCTCCCTGAGCGAGTCACCGTGTGGAGGTTGTTCCGCACGCGGAGGGTTAGCTGCTGTGACTCTGACCTCTCGGTGTTTTGTTTCATTTCAGGAGGAAGATTCTCGGAAGATCAGGTCTGACGTTCTCTTCATACAAACTGTTTCACTCATTAATGTCAAAGCAGTAACCACGGGATCCACTCTGCTGCCTGTGCCCTTTCTACTGCCACCCCCTCCCCAGCTCCCTGTGTCCCCGACCGGCCCCACCCATCCCTCCCTCACTTTTAATGGCCTCCAAGATCTTGATCCTCCTGACCTCGGTGACCTATTAACACTATACCAACCTGTCTGCTCCACCTGCTCCATGTCCACAGCCCTACCCACCCCACCACTGGCGGTCGGGGTCTCTGCTTTTCTGCTCCAGCTTCTGGAACCAAAACCCCCCATCTCCCTCCCCTCCTTTAAGGCCCATCTCTTCCTCTTTGACCATGTCTTCAGCCACTCTCCAACTCCCACCCTCCAACCCTCTTGATTCCAACACCCGGCTCAGGTGTAACCCTTGACTGTCCAGCTCCTTGGGACATGTTTCTGAAGTGGAAGGTGCAGTGCAAATGTAATTTTTTGTTTCTTGTTGTTATCTTTACAGTGTTAGTGAAGACTGGATCGAGCCATCAGTGTTACGAGGAGATTTGACTCTGGCAAAGACTTCACAGTGTGGAGAGAAATGATCCACATGATCAGCCTTGGTGAACAGTTCCAGACTCGTCCCTCACTATAAAGCCCTCACTGTGTGGTAGATGCAGAGAGTTGTTTTTGGTCAGCAGTTGGGTGTCTGACACACACGGAAACCCATCACCATGCTTCTGAGTCTCTGAACCAGTCTGAGAGTTGCATATACATATGCCACCTCCACATGGAAATTTCCCTGTGTCTCACCAGTCCTGACTGTGGGCTCCAGGAGGTCACCACCTCACACAGACAGACATTCATCCAAAGAGAGACACGCACTCACAGACACAGAGAGACACACACTCACAGACACAGAGAGACACACACTCACAGACACAGAGAGACACGCACTCACAGACACAGAGAGACACACACTCACAGACACAGAGAGACACACACTCACAGACACAGAGAGACACACACTCATAGATATAGAGAGAGACATACAACCAGAAAGAGAGACACACCGAGACACATACTCAGAGAGAGACTCCTATTCAGACAGAGAGAGAGACACACACACAGATTCACACCCAAGAGAGAGAGTGACACACACATAAGTAGGGAGAGACACACAGACACGCTCAAACACCCAGAGACAAAGACATACAGATACAGACACGCGCACAGACAGAGACACACACATACTTGCGGAGACACACACAAACACAAACAAACATAGGAACAGGAGTTGGCCATTCAACCATTCGAGTCTGTTCTGCCATTCAATTAGATCATGGCTGATCTGTACCTGAACCCTATCCATTCCAATTTCCCACTTTTTCCCCCGTATCCCTTGACACCCTGAACTACCAAAAACCTCACGCTTGAAGGTGTGGATGGATTAAGAATCCACAGCCTTTTGGAGGAGAGAAATCCAGATTTCTACCACCATTTGAGTGAATAAATGCTTCGTGATTTCACTTTTAAATGGCCTGGTTCTAATTTGAAGATTATGCCCTTGTTTTAGATTTCCCACCAGAAGTAATAGCTTCTCTGTAACTACCCATTCAAATCCGTTCACCATCTCAAACACCTCAATCAAATCACCCCTCAACCTTCCAATCTCAAGGGAATACAATCTAAGTTTACGCAGCCTTTCCTCGTAACGTAACCCTTTGAGGCCTGGAAACATTCCAGTGAACCTGTGTTGCACCCCCTCCAGGGCCAATTATATCTTTCCTGAAGAAAGATATGGTCACACATTACCTCACACAGACAGACAGAGAGAGACACACTGAGAGAGAGAGGAGAGAGACACAGACAGCGCTCCCCACAGCGGCTCCTTAAAGCCGGGCGTTGGGCAGTGGTAACTCACCAGCCAGTGAAGCCCATTTCCCACCTGTGGTGCTGACACTATCCCAACCCCCAGCGCCGCGCACACACATCCAGAGCCGCTCACGTGCACAGAGGCCTGGGGCCGAGCAAACCACTGTTACTGGTGTTCGTGGGGGCAGAGGGGGTGCGATCTTCTATTGGCCCAGGAATCGGGGTGGCTGGTCTATCATGAGCAGCTGCTTCAGTGTTTAAGTCAATCTCTCCGCAATCAAAGCAATCGCTCACTGTGTATTTCTCTCTCTCTCAGCTCCGGCCGTCTGACTCTGGATCCTGACGCAGCCCATCCCTGGCTCATCGTGTCTAAGGACCTGACCAGCGTGAGATACGGGGAAAAAAATGAGAAGCAGCTCCGTAACACCTGGAAGAGGTTCAGTTACTGTCCCATTGTCTGGGATCTGATGGGGAAAACTCTGAGCCGCTGACAATCTGCTGGTCACAGGTTAAACCTGTCTCAGTCTGGCTCAGTCGGTAATGCTCTGGGCTCTGAGTCCGAAGGTTGTGGACTTTAAGTTCAGTGACTCCAGTGCAGTCCTGGGGGGAAGCCCTGCATTCTCAGAGTTGCCCTCCTTTTGATTGAGTGGATGTGAAAGATCCTATGGCACTGTTCAAAGAGGGGAAGCAAGTTTCTCCCAGTTTTCTGGCCAACAATCCCCCAAATAAGATTGTTTTTTCCTTCATGGCTGTTTGTGTGCAATGTAGTGCTTTGGGACGACCTCCTGACATGAAAGCTCTTTATAAGTGTAAATTGTATGACAAGAATCATAATAATAATAATAATCCTTACAACTGGAATAGCAGCTTTCACTACGGGATGACATCCCGGGATACACTGTAGTGACTGTATTTTGTGGGTGAACAAAACACATTGTGTCATATTGCTCTTAAGGTAATATCTTGTGATGTTCTTTGAGATGTTTCAATGGTGTGATTTTTAGCCCGACATCAAAATCAAGGGTTATTATGGTCTGGGCGGGAGCGAGATGTATCCAGGGGTGATGGGGTTACATTTTATAGGCCGCTTCTCTGGATCGTGGGAAACTTGGGAGCGTGTCAATCTGCCGAGCTTGGCAGCGTGATCCTGTCTGAGGTTTTCACCTTTACTTGGCAACGGCATTGCGGGTAAAGTGGTGTGTTCAGCCAAGATACGGAAATATACAAATTGGGTAAATGTGGGGATAATTTCAAATTGTGTAAAGAGTGAAAATTGCACAAATGTACACACTGCGCATTAAATAATTGTTTGAATAAGGAACCGACTGGAGAAACCATATCAATGAATCACCTAAATCACTACAAATGTCACTGACAGTGTTTTCAGCCACTGTGCCCCGAAGCTCTGGATTCCCTCCCTCAATCCCTCCGCCCATTGCCCCCTCCCTCCACACTTTCAAATCCCATCCAAAGACCTTACATTTTGATTGTGTTCACTGTCACCTCTCCCCTCCCTCTACCCCTGGATCGGGGTCAGACTCCCCCTCTGTCAAGCGCTCTGGGACGCTGCCCCGCGTGAAGGACGCGATATAAATGCAAGTTGTTGAATATAAACTCAAGTCTAATAAGTGGAGACATTGCTGTATGGGGCAGTGCTGCCGCCATCTGGTGGTGACAAGATGAACGGCAGTGGGTTCCAGGACCAACATCTGTCACTGAAGCACTCGCCCAGTCAGTCATCGGGTCCTTTTCCATGTTGTTTAATGATTCTTTTCACCTCTCTTTCATTGCTTCAGGCACTCTTCTAAGGGCTTTACTAACGGTTGGACTATTTCTCTTAGCGTTGTTTTATATTCTCCCTTCATCAGTCCTCTATCACCTGACAATATTTCTCTACAATGTTGTCAGTCTCCAAATGTTTGCCTTCTTCTGGTGTTGGTGGACACAAAGTGCAGACAGTGGGAAAGGTAAGATTGAAGCCAAACAAAGCCAAAACCCCATGACGGTGGGGATGAGAGTAGAGACGATGATGGACAGCGTCAGCTCAGGTAAACGTCTCACATCTTCTGATGTTTAAAATGTGAATGATGTACATTTACTGATGCAAAAGCTGACAGTCTGTCATGAACAAGGAATGTCTCTGAGGGATTCCACCTGAATATGCCAAAGCTGTGCATCAGCCCGGCTCAGTCTGTAACACTCTCACACACACCAGGACTTTCAGCTCACAGCCTCGGATGACCCTCTGGTACAGAGCTGAGGGAATTAATATAAGGTCCTGTCTGTGCCTATTCAGGTGAATGTAAAGATCTCACACTACTAATGAATAGAGAACTGTCTCTGTTACAAGAATCAAATCACTAAAGCCGGTCTGTCAGGGCTGACAGATTCTCCCATTCTGTCCTGAGGAGCAGTCGCTGCCCACACACTGTCTGTGCCCCAACCGCACTCCCGCCTGCAACTGTCCTGCTCCTCGAGCCCCTCTTTGTGTTATTTTTCTGTTTCTCTGAGCTCCGGCCTCTCCGACTCTGGATCCTGATACCAGGACTCCGGGTATTCGGAATTCAGACCCAGACAGACCGGGATCGACACCAAAATAAGTTTTGAAAAGGTTTCCGTGGGCCTTCGCTGTGTGTCCTCCCGTGGGCTCCCCTCTCCTGTCACACTGAGCAGCCTCACCATCCTCACTGGCCGTCACAGGGGCCGGGGATACCCACTGTCACTCAGATTGTTTGAATCACTGATTCACTATCTCCTGTTCCTGGGATTCAAACAATTACAATTTATTGGTGTTTTACAATAAAGCAGTAAATGCCGGGACCGACATTGGAATGACACTCAGCTGGAAATTCCGGCTCTCCAGACGGGATCTCCCCCATTGGTCCGGCCTCGAGCCGGGGGTTCAGTGTAATGAGCCACTGTAGCCGCCAGACAGCACAATCAGCACCAGCACCGCAACAGCTCGTCTGGATTAACATCATTCAGAGCATCAGAGGAACCTGACACCCAATGTGTGGGAGCAAAACGTGAGCCATCTGTGTAAAGCTCATCGCCAGCTCGTCTCTGTGCTCGTGTTGGGAGAATCTGACTTGCCATCCAGTGTGTGACTCACACGCTCTGAGACAGGGATATATATCGCTGATATCTTTCTCTCCAGCAATGCCCAGTCTCACAGTCGGGGCTGTGCTCAGAATCTCACTGAAATCTCCCAAATCACTTTTATATCTATAAACAGGTGCCGTGTTGTTCCCCAGTGAGCGGCCGCGTCTCACTGTGTATAAACACTGTGTGTTTTCAGTGACAGCTTTTATAATCTGTAACATTTCTCTCTCAATCACTGTAACAATCGCCCAAGAAGCGACATCTTTAACCTTCTTTAAGCCGAGGTCACGTCTGTGTCTGTTCAAGTGGATATTAATATCCAAATATATTGTCATTCACTTGCAAAAAACTGCCACAATTTACAATAAAACATATTATTATTATTATTTTATGGCCAATCATTATACACAGTCTACACACACCCCTCACCCTCTGATACACACATCCCTCACAGTCAGCCCCTGACCCACACCCTGAGATGTCTTAACTCCCTCTCCCCCTTATGTACAGAGACCACACGGATAACACAGCGCTGAGACACCGAATGCCCACCTCCTCCTCTGACCCTCATTACTCTCTGCTCCAGTGGTTGTTTCTGATCCAGTTGTTGCTTCCCTCTCCAGCCTCACCGGCTGCTCCATGTTTGGGGTTTGCTGAGACATCTCAAAATGCTTCAGAGAACATACTGTAATGTGTAGTGACTGTGTGTTCTGTGGGCGAAACGCTGCAGTGAAGTGTGCACAGCAGTGACCCACAAACAGTCGTGAATTGAGTGACCAAATTAATTTTGGGGAGAGATTATTACCCCCAGAAAGCGATCCCACCATTATCAACCAGGTTCCTACTTACCGCTTGGCAAAGAGAGGTGTGTGGTGTAAGGAAACTTGTCTAAGGTTTCGCCCCACCCAGGAATCTCTCACTTGTGAGGCGAGTGCTCTCACCACTGAGCTATAGGACTCTACTGTTTTCAAGAGGAAGCCGGACCTCCTAAACCTATCCTCACCCCCTCCCCTTTATGGGGGGCGCAGGCAGGTCAACAACACACAGGATGGGCACACGTGTTTGTGACGCTCCCTTTAAGCTCAGTCAGGAGACCTTCGCATGAGGGAGAGGAGGATTGAATGGAATGGGAGGCAGTAAGGAATGGGTGGGGACTGATGTGGAATATAAACACCGGCACAGACTGGTTTGGCGGTTTCTGTGCTGTATATTCTTTGTAAATTGAAGTGTAACTCAATGCGCAGCCCCTGAGGTGCCCGACTGAGACATTTCCCAAACCACTGGCGGCAGAAACATTCACAAACTGCGTGAATTACACACAGACCCGGGAATGGCATTCTGTGTTTCCACCTTTTGGGAATATGGTGAATCTGCCCCATGTTGATGCTGTGTTTGCAGAGACTGTCATTAATTCTGCCGCTCAGTCTATTCAGTCTGTCACAGCCCGTCAGCAAGTCTCCACTATTCACAGACTCAGACAAAACCAGACTGAGACACACTGTCACCCACACTATATTTATTATATCAAGACTCGACTCCACCTCCACACGATGCAGATCATCCAGAACCGCACCTACTCCCAATCCTATCAGCCCCGCACTCACTTGATTCCAATGGCTTCCCATCCCCAGAGGATAGAGCTCAAAATCCTCATCGTCTCCATCAAGGCCCCCCACGGCCTTGTCCCTTCCTCCCTCTGTGACCGACTGAGCCATTACCAACCAAACTGGGCAGAGAAGAAGCACAAAGGCTGTGACAGGACAGCGGAGCCATCACCGCCCCTCACACAGACTGACACACACAGCGGGAACGGGAGGCAGTGGCTCCGGACACGGCTCTGGGCCTGAGAGCCGCGGTCTGACCACCTGCCACAGGCGGGAAGTGTGTGAAGGGACACAGTGGCCGCCACACACAGCGGGTCCTGGGGGTCACTGGTTTACCGCACACACCACACAAGTGCGGGAAGGGCGGACAGTGCTCGAGGAGCGAGTCCCGGCAGCTGCTGTCTTACCTCCCGCAGGAAGAGCTTCACACGAGGAGGAGGAGATGGCGTCGGTTATCTGTGGTGACGATCGGATGTCAATAGCGTTTGAAGTTGATTTGGGTTTGAGTTATAAAAGGAAATGCTGTTGAACAGTGAACAGATAGAGAGACGGTGCGGACACGTTTACGCCACAGAATTCAATAGAATTCAATACAATATAAATAGTATAATTTAAGTGTATCGCTGAAGCTGAAAGAACAGTTGAAAGAGAAAGGAAACTGTTGTGAATCGGGACAAGAAAGTTGCACAAGAAAGTTTGTAAATGTATATTATTAAACAAACAAGAAATATTTTAAAAAGAGTGGTTTGAGGTCCTCTGTCCGTCTGGAAACAAAACCCTTCGGCTCTGCTTTTGCCCATCTCTCCCCTCCCCACCCCCTCAGCTCCCATTCCCCCCTCAGGTGCCCATCAGCTCTGTGAAGCGCTTTGAGCCATCATCTCGACATGAGGCGCTGTGTCAATATAAACTGTACTGTCACATCCCAAACTGGTCTCAGTGACTGTGAGGCTGAGAGCAGCTGAACTCACGGACTTGTTTTAAACCAGAAATATATTTCTTTGTTGATAGAATATATATTTACACTTTCCTCAAAAAGAAACAAATGCCATAAGAGAATGAAGAAACACAACACGTTATTTTACCATTACGGGACGTGACAGCCCCGACCCCTTGTGGTGGGGGGTTGGGGGGGAGGGGCTGCCATTGCGCACTCCACTTTGGTGGAGGGACCAAGGCTCCCCCCCCCCCCCCCCCCCCCCCGGGGATCTGCTGCCCGTTGCGGGATGTGCTCACATTTCTTGGGGGGAACGCTCCCATTAAGCACAGTCGGGAAACGCCCCGTGTGCACCACAGACATGTGTGACTGCACACACCCTGATAAGGGGCACTTCCATTTACAGATGTCACCCCAATGTGCACCGTAAACACATATAATTACACTAACAAAACACCCCGAGACATCGAACACAAACCATACACTGCAATAAACACACAACCAGTCAACCCCCTGTCACTGTGTGAGGTTAGTGACTGAGCTCAGTCACTGTGTGAGGTTAGTGACTGAGCTCAGTCACTGTGTGAGGTTAGTAACTGAGCTCAGTCACTGTGTGAGGGTAGTGACTGAGCTCAGTCACTGTGTGAGGGTAGTAACTGAGCTCAGTCACTGTGTGAGGTTAGTGACTGAGCTCAGTCACTGTGTGAGATTAGTAACTGAGCTCAGTCACTGTGTGAGGTTAGTGACTGAGCTCAGTCACTGTGTGAGGTTAGTAACTGAGCTCAGTCACTGTGTGAGGTTAGTGACTGAGCTCAGTCACTGTGTGAAGTTGGTAACGGAGCTCAGTCACTGTGTGAGGTTAGTGACTGAGCTCAGTCACTGTGTGAGGTTAGTGACTGAGCTCAGTCACTGTGTGAGGTTAGTGACTGAGCTCAGTCACTGTGTGAGGTTAGCGACTGAGCTCAGTCACTGTGTGAGGTTAGTGACTGAGCTCAGTCACTGTGTGAGGTTAGCGACTGAGCTCAGTCACTGTGTGAGGTTAGCGACTGAGCTCAGTCACTGTGAGGTTAGTGACTGAGCTCAGTCACTGTGTGAGGTTAGTAACTGAGCTCAGTCACTGTTTGAGAGTAGTAACTGAGCTCAGTCACTGTTGAAGTTCGTAACTAGGTCTGTGCACTGATACACACAGTAACTCCACTTTACAGTGAAATGCTATGAGATTCAACTCATGAGACATGAAATCTGTTATACCATATACAAAAGTTATTATTGTAATCATTATATTACCACCTGCACCAGTACAAAGGTGAGATAGTGTCTGACCCCAACCGGCAACACACCTTAATAAGCCGAGCTCTCATCATCCACACATCCCCACCCATCAGGGCATCTGGTCTGTGGGGAGGAAACAGGGACACTGACCCTGTTATATAACAGTATAATAATTATATATATTTTATAACAGATTATATTCTGTTTTTAATGGCCTTTAGTTTCCGACTCAATCTTGATCACACGGAGAAGGTCACAATGTTAAGATCTGCCCCCGTGTCCTCTCCCGCTCCAGGTTGTGTGAGTCTATCACCCCATCCCAGCTCAGCTCCATGAGCTCCCCATCCCCAGCTGATCAAGTTCCAGATCCTTGTTTCACCTTGAAAGCTCTCCTCGGTGTTGCCCTCCCAACCTCAGCAAACACCTCCAACCATACAGATCTGTTACACATTAACCTGGAAATCAATCACGTGGGACGTTTTCTGTGGATTGAAGATTATTCCAGGGAAACGTGAGGGTGTAACCAGGGTCTCAGAGCAGGAATGTTAGTTACTGACAGCAAGTGATGAGCAACAGTCAACACTAACAGTGAAAATCACAGGACTTTTCCCCACTCGATATTGTAGGGAATATTTGAACTGCGCTTTCCCTGTTTGTGTGGCTATAATGTGATTCCCACAGAAAACGAAAGCAGATTAGCCTCTGGACATCGCCATCCCGGACACAGGTTTAATTTACTGTTTATAGTGAAGATTCTTCTCTTTCGATGCAAAACCTAAACAGGTCAGTGTCGGAAATTGTTTCCTGAAATGAACTATTATTTTACCATTAAAATAACGCCTTAACTTTACTGCGATTCCAGTTACAGGATTCACTGGTTTCACTTTCACATGTGGTGATGTGGAGTTTAAATATGAAATAAATGTTCTCTATTGTCAGGTTTGTGTCAGTAGTAAAGCGGGAGCTCTGCAGTCAGTTTATTCCCAGTTTGTGGTTTAAACGCTGAGAATTGGAGGCAAGTGAGGAGGGAAGGGAATGGGAGCTCCTCTCTGACCTGCACCATGTTGGGGTGAATAAGGAGCGGCTGTGAGGAGGGGGAGGGGAGGGGCACATTACAGCAGTTACACATAACATGTTTCTTCCCCAGTCTGATTGCTGTCAGGTCACTGGTGTTTACAGTATTTCCTGTGAAGCGCTTTGAGACGTCCCTGGATGTAGAAGGTGCAGTGTCAGATGTCAGGATTATTATTCTCCGAGGTCACCTTGACAAGGGCTGAGGGTTGAAGCTCAGACAAACAGACGGAGACTGTGTGAGTTTGGAGCCTGAACCAGCAAAAGGTTCTACTGTATAGGGTTAAAAGCAAATCAGTGTCAGAAATTGTTTCCCGATATGAAAAGTTTATTGTGATTAAAAAATTCATTTTATTTTTACTGTTATCCACTGACTTGGTTTAGCCGAAACAACAAGAACAACTTATATATCGCCCTCCACTCAGGGCAGCGTCTCAGAGCACTTAACAGTGGTGATGCCTGACTCCGAGCCTGAGTCAGAGGGTTGTGGGTTCAAGCCCCACATTAGGACTTTGAGCTCACAGTGTAGACTGACACTCCAGTGCGGTGATCGGGGAGCACAGCATTGTCGGAGGTGATGTCCTTTGGATGTGAGGTTAAGCTGAGGTGCTCTCTGCCTGTCCGGTGGATGTTAAAGATGCAAATTGCTGTTGTTGTTCCACCTGTTTCAGGCAATTACTTTATTCCCAAAGTTTGGAAGAACACTTTGTTCAAATGCTGATCTGGATTCTGACACAGATCTGATGTTATTGTGTGTTACTAATTTATTATGAATTGTCTGTTGATTTCCTCGTGTTTCAGTGCTCGATGTCCTGACAGATGATGGAGAAGATTTTCATTGTGATTTTCCTGTTTGAGATTCCAGCTTCACTTTCCGGTGAGCAACACTGTCATTTTCTGCTTAAGCGTCACTGTCACAATAATATTGCTATTCATTACAGAGGCAACTAAAAGATTAGATCACTTATCAAAGTAGAGAATAGTTTTGTTTCTGATAAAGAAACCACTCACTGTAACTGGAAGCTGGAGCTTGTAATCACTGCAGCTAAACCTGCCCCAGGAAAGTGCTGTATCTGTCAGCTTCCCTCAGTCTATCAGCCCATAACTGTGGCTGAAAGGTCCTCACCAAACCTGGTCTATTCCCAGCTTCTCCTGATCACCTGTTCAGTGATGAACAACAGTGTCTCATTTCTGATAGAAATGACAATTCCCGACTGTGTTAATGAGCTGAACGAGAGGACATTCTGGCTGTTTACACTGGAGCCGTATTTCAAACTATATTTGCAAAGGTTGTGAGCTGTCCGTGTTCACAGCACTGAACTCCGAGAGTAAATGTATCAGGTGAAGCTGAGATGGGAAGATGGGAGGTGAGTATTCTGGGAAGATGAGGTCAAATGGGCTGAAGGACTTCCTTCATCTGAACCTCTCTTGTGATCGTGTGAAATGTGTCCACTGATGAGATTATAAACTGGTGATTTATATTCATCTTTTAAATGGTAACATTGCTGCACATTTCCAAATAAAGTATATTTCTGTAATAAGACAGTTTCTGTGCAGACTCAGGTCAGTTCATATCTCAGACTTTCAGGGCTTCAGGAAACCAGACACTGTAAAACTGTCAGTGACAGTGACACAAATAAACTATTGCAACTCATAGTTTCACATTTAAATAGAAACAAATCATAATAATGGTTTAATAATTGATATTGTATTGTTCACTAGATTCTTTTATAGTTAATGGTCCACGTCAGCCTGTCCTCACAGCTCTGGGGAACGATGTCACTCTGGGATGTTGGTTAACACCAGGAGTGGCTGCAGATATGATGGTCGTGGAATGGAGTAAATCTGATTCTGGGGTTGTGGTGCATTTATACACACGTGGAGTGGATCGACTTGATCAGCAACATGAAGCCTACAGAGGAAGAACTGAGCTCATTAGAGACGGGATGACTCGAGGAAACTTGTCTCTCAGACTGAAGAACGTGAGGTGCTCAGACCAAGGAGAATACACATGTTCTGTGAGATCCACAACAGATTTTGGTGAAACAACAGTGGTTGTGAAAGTTGAAGGTTTGTTGTGTTTAACCTGTACATTTCCCTATTCTAAGCTCATGTTCCCACCCCGTCCCAGTCAATATATTTACCAACCTCAGAAATTCACCATAATCTCTACCAGAGCCCGGTGTGAACTGCACAATGTAATGATTTGTCATTCTGGCTCAATGTGGGCAATTGGCTGCCGCGTAACACCCACAAAATACAGTCAATTCACTGTACAGTATATTCTGTGAAGGGCTTTGAGACATCTTGAAAATGTGATAAGGCTCTATATCAAGTGAAGGATTATTATTGTTCATTGGAAGGACTCTTGTTGTTTGGTTTAGAGGGTTGTGGGTTGAAGCCCCACATCAGCACCTGAGCTCATAGTTCAGGCTGATACCACACTCTGTCACTGAAGGACACTCAGTGTTAGAGGCTGACGTTTGGTGAGATGTGAAAATTGACAGTTTGCACCTCTTTGTTCAGGTGGACATTAATGATCCCATAAACTGATGGAGAAGGTCGTGTCCTGCAGATTAATTGGCCATTCACTTGATGGTACAAATGACTATAACCTTAGCCTTCAAAAAGAGTCACGACATGTGAATGATTAGGTGTAAAGTACTGAATGTTTTGATTTGATCAGTTGTTACAAAAGTTCTGTCTTTGTAATTGTTGATAACACAGTGTATTATTGTTACAGACCGCAGACGGCTGCCCTTGATTTCCATGGCAGGTTACCAGGACTCGAGGCTTAAACTCACCTGTAAATCAAAAGGCTGGTATCCCGAACCTCGTGTAGTTTGGTTTGATAGGAGTGGAGCAAAGGTGAAAGCCAAGACTGAAACATGCACTCAGGGGTCTGAAGACTGTTGGAAATGTGAAAGTAGCATTGATATAACCAGAGATTCTACAGACAGATTCACGTGTCTGACAGCAAACTTTCTGGAGGAAAGTGAGGCGAATATCCAGGTATCAGGTCAGTGAAACATTTGGAAAAATATAAACACTTCAATGCAACGTATTACAGTTCATATTGTGATGTGGAACAATCCACAGCAGCTCCCAATGTTCAATCTGAGGCTTTCATTCTGATTTCCTTTCAGCCACTTTCATCATAGGATAGTTTGCTATTGTAATTGCAAATAATTAATTACACAACAACAACAACAAGATTCCATTTGTATTGCGCCTTTCACGTTGGGAGGATGTCCCAAGGCGCTGGACAGTGTACAGCATTTCATGTATTTCTGAAATACATGAATTTGGTGTGTGTGGCTTTTCGCTGTTAGTGTTTCCAGTCAGCTGTGGAGTCCTGTAGCTCAGTGGTTAGAGCCTCACAAGCGAGAGACCTGGGTTTGATTGTCGGAGACGCTGTCCTTCAGATAAGACGTTCAGGTGGATTTTAAAGATCCTCTGCCACTTTTCATGAAGAGAAGGAAGTTTTCCAGGTATCCTGGCCAACAATCCTACAGATAAATTGGTCATTCACTACATAACTGTTTCTGGACATTGATAGGAATGATAGGATTATTATTACATATGACACAAAATTTCTTTGTGTTACAGAAGTGTTTTTCCACCGAGGCCCAGACTGGCTGGTGGCTTTCCTTGTGACGTTCACTCTTGTGCTTGGAGCAGCTGGTGTGTTGATGCTCTTCTGCAGAAAACGATTGAAAAAAGTAAAAGGTATTAAATGATTTTAAGTTTCCCCCAAAATATAATCTTTACTTTCATCCTTTATATAATCCATAACATATTAAGGAGAGCACTGGCAACGTCTGAGCACAGGTGACGAAAGCGAGAGTGAGTGTCTCTGATGTGTTGGGTGTGAGGTAGGGGCGGAGGCGGGTGATGTGGTGGGGGTGAATGAAGGCAGTTTTGATGAGGCACTGCAGTTGAGTGAGAAAGGAAAGCTGGGGATCAAAGCGCATGCCACGGTTGTCACTGAGAGAATTAGAGACAGGCTGGGGAAGCTTGAGGAGGTCAGAGCCAGAAGGGGATGGCTTCAGTCTTATCTAAACAAACAAATTGAGATGGATCTTGAAGGAGGCATGAGAAGGGGTGAGGTGGGATGGAGTTCCAGAGGGTGGGGGGAGAGAGGCTGAAGGCTCGCCCACCAATGTTGGGGTGGGCAAAGCGGGGAACATGAAGCAGGCCGGAGGATGCTGAGTAGAGGGAGCGACAGGTTGGTAGGAGGTTAGGAGGTCACAGAGGTAGGGAGGAGAAAAGCCGAGGAGGTGAGGATCAGGAACTTGGAACTATATCATCTGAGTCATGTGGAGTCGGGCAATCAGGAGGGTGATAGTGTCACGGTGTCTGGAGCAGAAGAGGACACAGGCTACAGATTTCTGGATAATCTGCAGCCTGTGGAAGGAGGAGTTGGGGAGGCCGACAAGCAGGGAGTTTGTGTAGTTGAGCCTGGATGTGATGAACGCATGGATGAGGGTCTCGAGAGAAGTGGCAGAGCCGGGCAATGTTGCGGAGGTGGGGAAAGGCGAAGCGGGTCATGGCAACGATATGGGGGATGAAGGTCTGTTAAGAGTTGAACAGGACACTGAGGTTCCGCATTGGCTCCATGATGTGTAGAGTGCAGCCATGAAGGGCGATGTCAGTGCCCGGGTTATGGAGGCACTGACAGGAGCAATGCAGGACGGCCTTGGTCAACTGGAGAAAGTTAGCTCTCATCCAGGACTTGATGTCTGACAGACATTCTGTGAGGACAGCAGTGATCCTGGAGTCGAGGTGGAGGTGGAGTTGGGTGTCACCACATATATGTGGGAGTTGACTCCATGTCTATGGATGATGTCACCAAGAGGGATCTATACTGAGTTGGAGGAAATTTTGTCTCGTCCAGGCCTTGATATCTCACAATCAACTGGACAGATCATCAGGGACCTGGGGTCGAGAGTAGATTTGGGGTCATCCACATCCATGTGGGAATTAAGTCCATGTCTGTGGATGATGTTGAGGGACAGAGTGACTGTGTTGGCCAGTATGGGGGCAATTGGGTGATCAGGAGATGGGTGGGGAGGGAGCTGAGTGAGCAGGTGGTGAGCTTTATGTTATGAGAAGGAAGATGTGGTCAGGTGTATTTCGTTGATTTTTGTTGTTGAACGTGAAAGGCGCAATATAAATGTCATTTTGTTATTATTATTCTCTATTGTCTCTCACACATAAAGAGAAGTTGTGGGATAAAAGGCTGGAAATGTTAATCAGAATGTGTCTTGTCGTTTCCAAACTGCAGAAGGATTTGCTCACACAGAGGGATGTGAAGATGTCGAATTCTTTGCCCCAGAAATCTGTAGAGAAGGAATCAATTTGAATATTTAAATGAGAGACAGAGACTTGGAAAGTGGAAATATTTGGTGAAGAGCAGGGAATTGGATTTAAAAGATTAAAATTGGTGGAAGAGGCTCATGGGCTGAATTGTCTTCTCCTGTTCCTCTTTTCCTTTACTAAAAGCTGATGTCAATTAGAAGTTACCTAAAGCAGAGCCTTTAGTGCACTGTTATTTTCACTAATATTTAATAAAATATTGTATTAACATTTCTGCTGGATTGTTTCTGTTACATTTAAGGGAAACGTCCAACAGTTACTGATGGGGACGACACTGACGATTGTGTTTTTATTTTCCAGTTTATGAAAATCTAAAAAAGGGATTTAAAAATCTGGGTAAGTAACAACATTACAAACATCCCCGAGCCTCAGCCTCCCCGAGAGTCAGGTCCTCGGAGACCTACCACAAGCCCTTCCTGTGCTCTCTGGTGACCTCAGCATTTATATACATAACACAACCAGACACATGCACACACACCCAGACACATGCGCACACAAACACACACATGCACACCCAGACACATGCACACCCAGACACATGCACACACACACAGACACATGCACACACAAACACACCCAGACACATGCACACCCAGACACATGCGCACACAAACACACACATGCACACACACACAGACACATGCACACACACGAATGTGCACACACACAAAAAGAGTCACAGAACAACCTGAACTAAACCCACCTCCTGTGGAGTGAAGAAATGTGTGATGATTCTGTGCAGATTAGGAGAATTTCATTGTGTTTTGACTGTAGAGAGAAAGTGAAACTTACACTTTAACACAAATTAAATCATTCTGATACAATGAGTGATTTAAAAAACATGGGATTCAGGGATGAGCAGGAAGCCAGAGACGGCCAAATGAAGGGGTGGGTAGAGGAGTGGGGTGTGAGCAGGTCGGAGAGTTAGGGAGGTGCTGGACATGAGGTGATTTGTCAGTGAGTGTGAGGATCTTGAAATGGATCTGTTCAGTGATAGGGAGCCGGTGGAGCCCGGCAAGGGCTGGAGTGACGGGGTTTGGAGTTTGTTGTGGGTAATGTACCAAATGTTAAGGATTATTAATATTATCATTATTCACTTATTGAGATTGTAAATGTTTAATCAGTTTTGTCAGTTTCTACAGTGCAAAAAATCCCCATTCTTAATGTGAATTACAATACAAATTGTGAAATAACAATAGATAAGGAAGAAAATCTTATATTTTTGATTTGTTTACTGATTTAATTTCCTTCATTTGATGTGAGCACGTATCCTCCTATCACAGTGAGTTTGGAAAGTTTGAGCTTAAAGGAAAATAAAGAAACTGAATAAAATAAACCAGATAAGTTTGTTAACTTTTTTTCAAAAATTTAAAATTACATTTTCTAAAACCTTTTCTTTTGTTTTAAAGATAATGAACTGAAATCTGCCAAACAAGGTACAGTACATTGTGTTATTGGCACTAAGTGTTTATGATGGAATTCCATCAGTGATGATGTCCCATAAGTGAATCAATCAATGACGACTGACTTCAACATTCAAACCGTCTTCACTCAATGGCTTTCAGTCTCGTGAGAAACTTTACATTGTTTATTAATATTTGTTTCTTTCTTTAGACCTAAAATACATGAAAAAAACACTGGGTAAGTTTTAATCTCCTGGAGCGTGAAATAAGTTTCCTTCTCATCGCGCCTCCCCTTGTTTTAACCGGATGATTCTGGGAAGGGTCAGTGGGAAAGGGGGTTAGTGAGAACTTTGGATAATGATAAGCTGTGAGGTTTCAGCAGGAAAAACATGAGCAATTCCCCTCAATCCATCCTCTGTGGACCACAAGCCTTGCTTCTGGACAACCCATGTCTAAACATTAGTAAACCCGGGAGCATGGCGCTGGGGAGAGGGTTCATTCTGTATCAGACAGACACGGAAACTCTACACACAGTTTGTGGAACTCCGAATAGTTTGGTTTGGAGACTCTTAACCCCAGTGATGGGTTTGTGTGTGTGTCAGACTCTGACCAAAACTAAGTCCATGTGTTTTTTTTAATTGGTGAAAACAAACTCTGATTGGGATTTGGTGAGATCCTGAAGCCTCAGTGGTGAAGGGTTGTTTATCAGCTGAATCACAAGACTGTGAATAGGTTCAGTGTGTAACAGTGGGGGGTGATTTGTGGAAATAAACAATCAATAAATATATTGTTTCCTTTCAGAACTGAAAAAACAATTCACCAAATCAGGTACTTGATGACTTTATCCTCATTTACTGTTGTTGATGTTATTGATGTAGAATTGTGCTGCTTCTCAAAGGATCAATTATTATCACCTCTGATAAAGATAATAAATTAAATGTAAGAAATACGATTATATTAAGATTATAAGCAAAGTTTGACGTGAACTTTCAATGTACAGTTCAGTCATCTCACATCTACAAATGTGATCAGTTTGTCAGACTCTGTAACCTGGAGAGATCTGAACCCAGATATTGAGTTACACCGATAGATTACAGTAGAACAGAAGAAATGCTGGAGGAAAAAAGCCCAATATCCATCCAGTTTGCCTTCCACCTTCCTGGCAGTCGCACGCATATCCCATAATGTTATTTCCTAAAAGAACATTTCTAATCTGTGTTTGAAAGAATCTACTCAATAATAATCCTTGCATTTGATATAGTGCTTTTCACATCTTCTAGACGTTTCAAAGCGCTTCACACAATGTACAGTAAAGTGAATTTACTGTATATTTGTGAGCGAAAGGCACAGCAGCGTCCCACAAACAGTCAAGGATTGAAGTGACCAATTTATTATTATTTTCCTTTCTGGAGGGATTATTATCAGGTGTGTGGAGTAAGGAAACTTGCCCATGGTTTTTCCCTGTGGGAATTGAACCCAGGTTTCTCGCTTGCAAGGGGAGTGCTCCAACCACTGAGCTACAGGACTCCACAGGATCATTGGTGAGATCATACTCTTAATACAGTCTCACCAATGACTTACAAAGTGACCCGATAACCCCACTATTTCCACTTTCTATTGATCTTTTGATACATCCCAACAATAGATTGTCAGGAATAACATATATTGAAGTTTACAAAAGATGAAATTATAAGCAAAATCTTATTAAATTAAAACTTCTGTTTCTCTCCAGAGTGGCAGGTCGTTGGCAGTTGTAAATGTAAGTTACCCCACATTGCAGTCTGGTTATACACCCCACATTACAGGCTGGTTATAGACCCCACATTACAGGCTGGTTATAGACCGCACATTACAGGCTGGTTATAGACCCCACATTACAGGCTGGTTATAGACCCCACATTACAGGCTGGTTATAGACCCCACATTACAGGCTGGTTATAGACCCCACATTACAGGCTGGTTATACACCCCACATTACAGGCTGGTTATACACCCCACATTACAGGCTGGTTATACACCCCACATTACAGGCTGGTTATACACCCCACATTACAGGCTGGTTATAGACCCCACATTACAGGCTGGTTATAGACCCCACATTACAGGCTGGTTATAGACCCCACATTACAGGCTGGTTATAGAGACCCCACATTACAGGCTGGTTATAGAGATCCTACATTACAGGCTGGTTATAGAGACCCCACATTACAGGCTGGTTATAGAGATCCTACATTACAGGCTGGTTATACACCCCACATTGTCAGTGTGCGGAGAAAGTTGCTCTAATTGACGATGTGTAGAAATTATCAGCAAAATGCAGGTTTATCAAGTGATTAACAAAATATCGCTCATAACCTAATTTTCAGTCTAATTTCCAGTTGTGTAAAGTGCACACATCACACTGTAGATGTGCATCCCAAAAAATACCGTATGTGTGACAGGACGGGTGGGTGTAGCAGAGACTGTTGTGTCAAGTGGACTCACCGTTGCGAGTTGTGTTAGTGACGCCCTGATAATGAGCTCCTGAGCCCAGCTGATAAACTTGTGTTTTCTCTCAGGCTGCAAGGATCTTCTTGTGGGGTTTGGTAAGAGACTTGATTGAATACAATGCTTCATCACTTCGTTGAGACGTCTCAAAGCGCTTCACAGAATATACTGCAAGGAGAATTGACTATATTTTCTGGGCACATCGCAACTGCTAATTACACACAGACAGCAGTGTCCCACAAACAGTCATGGATAAATCACCAAATTACTATTTTTGGGGAAGAAATTATTACCCCCAGAAAGGGATCCACTAATCGACTAACGATTGGGTTCCTACTTCCTGCGAGGTAAACAGAGGCAGGTGGAGTAAGGAAACTTGCCCAACGTTTCACCCTACCAGGAATCAAACCCAGTTCCTCTCTTTCTTCCAAGGCGAGTGCTCTAACCACTGAGCTACAGGACTCTGGAATATTAATGCAATAAAGAAAATGATTGTGTAATGACGCATAAACACAACTGTATAAAACAATCTCAATTGAACAAATTGATTCTAACTAAATTTTCTTTCATTTCCAGTCAAGGCCAGAATCCACAGTTATGCAGGTAAGACATTAATATAGTATAAATGACACAATTCAGAACTGCTCAGATCCCACCCCAGATTTAGCACAAAGATGTACAGACAGAAGGTCCCAGCCTGGTCTGTGCTGAGGTATCTGATCTCAGTCGGGGAGGGAGGGGCTCTACACATGGCCTCAGGGCCCGGATATGGATAGACAATAAGCCAAAGTCACTGTGCCTCATCACATTCAGGGATTCCTCCCCCACTCCCATCCCAGGCTTTCTGTAAATACCGGGTGAGGAGAGGATCAGGCTGTGAGGCCCTCAATGGTTGAATAGCCAACCAACACTGGCTGTCTAGACTCTCACATGAACAAGTCACTTGAGAGAGCTACAGACTAGAACCAGACACAGTGAGTGTGAGCACTGAGCCCGACTCCTGCTCATCGCCCTCTGCACGGTCACTAAAGCTGTGATGCCATGTTGAGGTTGTAGAGATGCCAGTCCAATCCTGTGCCTCAGGCGCTGGGCACAACAGCTGTTAGTGTGTGGCTGGAGAATGGTATGTGACTGTACCTGGGGAAGGTACTGATAGACCAAGTGCTACATACACTGGTATTGTATTTACTACATTACTTGGTGTCATCCACACTGTCATCTGTCGTAAAATACTGACTTTATATTGTGTGAAGGAATCTGATTACTGACCAATAGCAGTCAGTTGTCATGACTGGACGCTCCTGTGATGTTCTCGTTTGAGTTCCTCTTGACTCAGGACATCAGTGTGTTTCAACTAACGATGACCACATTATGGTGACATGGTGTTTGCCCACAGCAAACTCTGATCTTGTTGTCTGATCAGCAGCCCATATATTTATATATAACTGACCCCCCCTCCCCCCGATCAATCAACCTGTCCACTCAGTTTCAAGATCTAAATTAGTCCACATCGCTTCTCCCAGAGGGACACCGCACCCAAATCACACCCAGACCTCATCTACGCCATACACAGATCAAACCCAGACCTCACCTACACCAAATCTATACCACCCAAACCACAACTACACCACACCCAGACCTCATACAGACCACACAGGGCACACAGCTGTTGGATAATTTTCCGTTTCTACCTTCTTTGTATACTTCTGCAATTGGATGTTAGTTCATTCAAGCAATAAACACAGTCACACAGTTCAATCACTAAGAGTACATTTATTCAAATAACTCAGGACCAGTCAGTTCAGTCTGGTACAGAGTTAGGGTCGTAGCTTCAC
This sequence comes from Callorhinchus milii, assembly GCF_018977255.1. Lineage (NCBI taxonomy): Eukaryota > Metazoa > Chordata > Chondrichthyes > Chimaeriformes > Callorhinchidae > Callorhinchus > Callorhinchus milii. Next base: position 984,751 of record NW_024704771.1, read on the forward strand.
CAAGCTGACGACCCCGTTGTAGGATTTAACAATGGCATTTATACAAGTATGGGGAGGATCCTTCTCCTCCAATCGTTAGATTTGGTCATAGGTGACAATGTGGTCGAGACATAGGATGTGTATTGGGCAACTATCCATTGTCTCATACTCCAAGGCTGCGGTTAGTCTGCGCATATATCTGTTGATTCAGGTTTACTTCCTTCATGGAACCAGTCTGCGCATACATCTGTTGATTCGGGCTTACTTCCTTCATGGAATCAGTCGTAACTGGTTCCATGCAGTTGAGCTGCACGTTTCTAAGATCAGATAACACAGTCTGCCAAGCTTCTCATTGCAGGGTTTACTAAAGGTTATAATTTGTGCCTTTTTATCCATCATTCCCTCCTTTTATAATCTTTATTAACATTGCCATGTGCCGGTACAGTCCCCAATTTATTTTCTCGGATGCCTCTTGTTGCCTTGTGACAATTTAAAGATGCATCGTCATAGATGGGATCAATTGTACCTTGCTTTCATGGGTCAGAATAATAATCCTTCATATCATCATCGTCTGACAGATTATCGTCTGACACCACCTCCATCGTAAGTGATGGTGTTACCCCCACACACTTAGTGACGCACACTTTAATAAGGTGAATAAGGACACAAATCCCCAGTAATAATACCAGTAACACAACCCCTGCTTTAAGAACCCAGGCTCTCCATCCTTCAAATAAGGACGCCCACCAATTAGATATTCCACTTGGTTCCTGTAAGCTTTTTCTGACATGTCTGGGACACCAACCCATCCTAGAGATATCCTGTAACTGCATGTGCTATTTCCCACCTCTGTTCCCTTCCCCTCCTTAATAAAGCAAATCTGGCCTGGTATATTGCTCACCTTAAACCCTGGCGATATCTTATCATGGTCAAACCTTCGCACATACCTTGTACTGTTCTGTTTTTCACATGATAGTGTCTCATTTCCCCAGAGCCCACTTATGTTGAAAGTGACTCCTGCTTGGAGTCCTAACACAGTTTCTGCTTTTGTCAGCGGAATCGCATAGAGGAGAAAACCAGTCTGTGAACTATGGGGTATTTGGGTGCACACCCAACACCCTGTCACATTTGACGCCTTTACTGCCTTATGTGCAGCTAAGAGATATGTATTCCTCCCCAGACGTGTTACCAGTCCAAACCATAGTCCAAAACTGAGAATCCGTAGCCATGCCATCTTGCTAGTTGCTCCTTACAGTGGTGATGTCTTCTTGCAGTGGCTAACGTGGACCCAGGTGTTTCGTTCTGCAATCCGTACTGCTGTTGGTGTGGTTAGTAGCACCTGATATGGTCCTGTCCACTTTGGTTGATGCCAATGCTTCCTTTTGATGTCTTTAATCAGTGTCCAATCTCCTGGCTGCAGTGGGCATGGCTCGGTGTTCTCATTCAGTTCCTGGGGAGGTAATACATTTCTCATAGTCATTTTATTCTGAAACATTTTTTTCATGTATCCTGCAAGTCCGGCCTCCTCCAATTCTGTACGTTCTCCCAGCTGAGGCATATAATATGCTCTACCCATAACAATTTCATACGGGGAGAGTTTTTTGCTCCCAGGTGTAATTCTCATACTTGTCAGTGCTAACGGTAGACATGCCACCCAACCCTTCCCTGTGGTTTCCATGGCTTTCTTCAGCTTATTTTTAAGTGTCCCGTTATGTCTTTCTACCATTCCTGCAGACTCTGGATGGTAGGCACAGTGGTTCTTTAAGGTTATCCCCAAGTGGATCCCCACATTTCTTAGGACCTCATTCTTAAATTCCGGCCCATTATCACTGTATAATATTCGCGGGATACCCCATCTTGGTATTATTTCTCTGCATAATATCTTTGCCACTGTTACTGCATCCACATGGGTGGTGGGGAAAGCTTCTACCCAACCCGAGAAAGGACATACCATTACTAGGCAATATTTCTTTCCTTCGCATACGTTCAGATGGATGAAATCCATCATCCAATGAGAGAAGGGTTCTTTTGCCAATGGAATCTTGCCTTGTTTACATTTTAGTTGTCCTTGTGGGTTATTGCGTAAACATGTTATACATTGTTGACAAAATTTTTGTAAATAAGTGGTTAGTCCGAATGTCGTATATTGTTGGTCTATCATTGTCCTCATCCCTCCTTTTGAGACATGGCATTTGCCATGGCTCAATCCTGCTGCAATGGGAAACAATGATCGTGGTAAAACTGGCAGTCCAGTGTTTCCAACCCATATGCCGAATGTGTTTAGTTTGCATCCCATGTTTTTCCATCCTCGCTTCTCAAGGGTGCCTGCCTCTGATTGCATTGCTTTAATCAATGCCATGTCAATCGAGGGTGGTGTTTGTGACACTAATACTTCTGCGAGGGGCACTGCCTGGGCAGTTTTATCTGCAAAGGCATTTCCCTTTGACACCAGGTCCTTCGCAGAAGTGTGGGCAACACACTTAAGTATCGCTAATTGTTTTGGGAGTTGTAATGCATCAATTAGGTTCAATATTAAATCAGCATGGCAAATTGGTTTCCCTGTGGAGGTAACCATACCCCGATTTCGCCACTGTCCAGCAAATATGTGGCAAGTGGAATGGGCATATTGTGAGTCTGTATAGATATTAACAACTTTTCCCTTCCCCAGTACGCAAGCTCGGGTAAGCGCCACAAGTTCAGCCATTTGTGCCGAATATCCTGCTGGGAGTCTGGCTGCTTCTATTACTGTGTCCTGAGTGCATACAGCGTAACTGCTTTGGGAACGGCCCCCCGTATCCTTTTTGCATGAACCGTCCACAAAGTATGTCACATCTGCATTCTCAAACCTTGTATCCGCCAAATCCACTCGCGCCGCCACTGACTGTGAGGTTTCTTCCAAACAGTCATGCGGGCTACCCTCGGAGGGTACCGGCAGCAAGGTTGCCGGATTCAATACTGTACATCGTTCAATGGTTACATTTGGGCAGGTTAGCAATGTGGCCATACAGGACAGCTGGCGTGCTGGCGATAGGAAAGCGTGTTTAGTTTGGAGCAATAATACCGAGACTGCATGCGGCACCAACAACTTCAATGGTTGGTATAGGACCAGGGGCAATGATGCGCGAACAGCCAGGGCTGCTGCTTCCACTGCTTGTAAGCAGCAAGGAAGGCCTCGAGCCACCGGATCCAGTCGGTGTGAGTAGTAAGCCACGGGCCTCATCCGTGTTCCAAATGGTTGTAATAGGACAGATGCCATAAACCCATTTTTAACGCAAACAGTTTGAGTATATGGCCTTGCAGGGTCAGGATGCGCCAGGGTCTCTGCCCCAGATAAAATGGTTTTTATAATTTCAAATGCCTTTATAGCCTCTGGATTCCATTCAATTGCATCCTGTGCCTTCATAGGGGCATCATAAATCAGCCCTAACAAGGGCTGAGTTAGCTCCGCATATGAAGAGATCCATGCACGGCAGAAGTTAGTCATTCCTAAAAATGACATCATCTGTTGTTTAGTTTCGGGTCGCGGAGCTTGCATTATTGCAAGCTTTCTGTCTTTTAATAAGGATTTTCCTTCCCTAGAAATTGCATGGCCCAGATATTTGACCTCGGGTAAACAATATTGCAACTTTTTTCGGCTCACTTTATGTCCCCATTCTCCCAAAAATTTTAAGCAGGCCAGAGAATCTTGGCGGCAAATTTCGTTGGATGGGGAACATATAAGTATGTCATCTACATACAACAAAACTTGACTGCCACCCGGGGGCTCAAATTTTGCCAGATTACTTTCCATACATTGTGAGAATATGGCCGGGGATTCAACAAATCCCTGTGGACATCTGGTGTACGTATATTTCCTTCCCAAAAATGTGAAGGCAAACCAAAATTGGGAGGCCTTGTCAACCGGAATAGAAAAAAACGCATTTGCTAAATCAATTACTGTAAACCAAGCTGTATCAGGTCGCAAATTGTTCAGCAAGGTATTGGGGTCGGGTACAACTGGGGTCCGGGGAATCACTGCCTTATTTACAGCCTGTAAATCCTGAACCAATCGCCACCCTTGTGATGGCGCTACCTTTTTTACTGGGAACAGGGGGGTGTTACATGGAGAGTCAGGGCAATCCACTATGATGCCCTTCTCCTTAAGTTCCTTAATTATGGGTTCAATTCCTTCAATGGCCTCTGGTTTCATAGGATACTGCCGTTGGTATGGGCGGTGTGTTCCTTTTGGTATGATTTTAATAGGTTCAATCCCTTTTATTAGTCCTACGTCAGCTGATCCTTTGGACCATAGAGCATCAGGCAGAGCATTCAACTCCGCCTCCTGTTCTATTTCCACTCCTAACAGTCAGGGAACCATCTTCCCTGAGTGCATCTTCCTAACTCTTTCACATTGATACACCCAATTCAAACATTGTGAGTAGAGACCTGTCCTCGGGGAATACCATATCCCTGCATCCTGAGTCTCTTCCCAATCCTGTGCTTTTATCCCACAATCTACCAGGTTACCCACTTGTTGCCATGACTTTTTGCATCTCTTTGCAATTGATACATGGGGGTTCCCTTCTCCCTGGTATAGCTGATCATCTAACGGTTGGAGTAAAACTTTCCCTCCCATATCAGTTGCATTCCAATATATACATTGAATCGTTAATCGTGTGGAACTTCCCAATTTGAAATGTCTCTCATATGGCAACGAACTTCCCCCTTTTTCACGGTACCACATGGTACAGTGCAGATCCTCAGGCAGGTGGAAGTCACTTTGTTCCATGACCCGCTGGTGTGCCAATCTAAGCAGTTCCTGTTGGAATTGTCCTGGCCCTTCCTTTAACTGTAGGGCATAATAGTATTGTGGTTCCCCCCTTTCTTGGATAATTAGGGTATCTTCAATTTTTTTTTTGTACGTAACCTTAACTGCTTCCCATCGGTCGTCACCCATAGGTATCACTCCTAACTTGAGTTTAGTTAACACATCTCTCCCTAGTAAATTAACCGGGCATGTCATTGATATAACCACTTGTGCTTCTACAGTCTCTTTATTCTTGTAACAGAATTCAAGAGGTTCCGTGACGCATTGTGTTTCTAAGTCTCCGGACGCTGACCGAATATCAATTTTTTCCTGACTCTTTTTATAAGGAAAAGTTGCGTCTCTCATCGTAATAACCGTTCTACATGCTCCTGAATCGCATAAAAACGGTATGTCAATTCCATTCACTCTTAATGTCAACCAAGCACTCCCAGGAGACTGTATTAACGCCAATATACGTTCAGTCTCCTCTCTCTCCTCCTCTCCTTCTTCTTCGGGCTTTTGGGACTTCCACCGGTTTGGACAATCCCTTGCCCAGTGTCCCATTTTCCCACAAACATAACATTCTCCCCCATTATTGTTCTTTTGCTTCCTCTTTCTATTCTGCCATGGTTGTTTATTAACTTCTTGTGATATAAATCCCTCATTATGCCTATTATTCCTCTTCTCTTCCCTTGTTATTCGTTCAAAATGGATGGCATGATCTAATACTGGCTGGAGTGCCCCTGTACTCCATGTTATTAGATGTTGTTTTACCAATTTTGAAATATGGGGCACCATTCCCGCCAGAAATGCATTCTTAATTTGTTGTGCCCAAACTCCAGTATCATCATGTGGATGTGGTGGTTCGATTCCACTATTGGAATTAAACACCTTGCGCAATCGCGTATAGTATTGCATACACGTTTCGTCTTTTCCCTGAATACAATCCGTTATCGCCGAATAGTTACATCTGGCTCTATAAAATGTAACTATTCTCCCCATTAATTGGTCGAAGGGTCCCCAATAATCATGCTGGGAGCGGTTTGCTGCTACCGGTGGACGGTCATACATTCTTGGTGCTCCCTCATTGTCTAATGCTGTCCAATCTCCCCCGACCTGACACCATTCCTGACGCAACACCTCTCTTATGCACTGCTCGGTTTCTAAACTATTTAGCCTGTAACTTGCCATGGTTTGATACATAAAATCTCGAAATTCGGTTCCCCCTTGATTGGGATGGGGACAGGCGATCATTGCCCTCTTAACATCCTCCATTCCCCATGCCCTATACACGTACTGGGTGTTCCCCTGTCCGTCTGCCACTTGTATCATTGGGAAATTCCCTGCTGTTCCTACATTTACCTGCATAGGTGGGTTTGAAGGGGAGCTCGGGAGTGCGGATTTGTTTTGATAATTATCATGGAGCCATCTGACATATGGGTCAGCATTGTTTGGCGTCCTCGGATTATATGCTCGGTTTAAAGGTGCCGTGGGCTGTTCTGACCCATACGCTGGTGGAGCACCATGCCCATTTTCCGGGCGTTGAGAGGCTGGAGTCTCTAAATCCTCCTTCCCTGTGTAAGCCAATAGTTTTGTTTTGGTTTCTGTCAATTCACCCAGCCGTCGATATTCCGTGGCTTTCATATGCCATACTTGTGCTTCCCCATAATGATATTTCAATTGTTTTTTCTTATCATCTCCACTTTTCTCTTTTATTTTATTCAATAATTCTTGTGTACTCTCAGGTTTTAATCGCCCATCAAATCCAAATTTACGTTTCCACATTGTTTCCCAATCACCACTTCCTTCTACTACCTTATTCATAACCTTCGCATTTCGACTCACTAATTCTCGGGTTTCTTTCTTACAACAACTGCTGCGACAGTCCCCTTTACTGCCTACACACCCCATTCTTGCAGAATTTAAAATGATCTCGTCACTTACCCTTTCCTAGGTGAGTCAGTCTCGACCTCTACGTACCAGCCTCTAGATCCTCTTCGATCCCTGGTGTCCGATTCCTCCGGACCTGACTATACTCACCCGAAGGCGTAAGATATTGAGATCCCGGACGAGCCCCCAATGTTGGATAATTTTCCGTTTCTACCTTCTTTGTATACTTCTGCAATTGGATGTTAGTTCATTCAAGCAATAAACACAGTCACACAGTTCAATCACTAAGAGTACATTTATTCAACTAACTCAGGACCAGTCAGTTCAGTCTGGTACAGAGTTAGGGTCGTAGCTTCACCAAGCTGACGACCCCGTTGTAGGATTCAACAATGGCATTTATACAAGTATGGGGAGGATCCTTCTCCTCCAATCGTTAGATTTGGTCATAGGTGACAATGTGGTCGAGACATAGGATGTGTATTGGGCAACTATCCATTGTCTCATACTCCAAGGCTGCGGTTAGTCTGCGCATATATCTGTTGATTCGGGTTTACTTCCTTCATGGAACCAGTCTGCGCATACATCTGTTGATTCGGGCTTACTTCCTTCATGGAATCAGTCGTAACTCGTTCCATGCAGTTGAGCTGCACGTTTCTAAGATCAGATAACACAGTCTGCCAAGCTTCTCATTGCAGGGTTTACTAAAGGTTATAATTTGTGCCTTTTTATCCATCAACAGCTACATGTCTTAATGATAACAGCTGACAACATTCTGCTTTCTTACAGGTTACGAGGAGGTTCTCACAGAATTAGGTAAGGTATTTGGGTCAGTTTGATAAAGAGCCATTCTGTCACTCCCCTTTCCCCGAATAAATGTTAAAATATATTAATGGGGAGCGGGAGCGAGGAGGGGAATATAAAGCAGTTTGGGGAACAGAGAAAATGTGACTGGCAAAACCGTATAAAACCATCCTCATCAAATAAATCTATACCAACTGAACTTCCTTTATTTTACAGAAAAGACCCAATTTGGGTTGTACAGAAGTTATGCAGGTAAGATATTTAATATCATATAAAGTGTGAAATTCAGAAATCCTTGACAGACCACAGGGTAACAATCTGTATCTGCCACCTGTCTACCAACCGTGCGATCCTATCAGTGCACTCTCACAGAGGTAGGAAGGAGCAAAGCCGTTGAAGGTGAAGATGAGATTTTTGAACTCGTTCCTGTGGAGGATGGGGAGTCAGTGGAGCCGGGCGAGGGTGGGGGTGACAGGGTTTGGGAGAGGACACAAGCTGCAGAATTCTGGATGATACCGCTCCACAAAGACCCTCACACACACAATCTCACCCTCTCCCACAAAAACATACACGGACATCCACCACACACATCCTCACCTCCCCTCCACATACACACACCTTCACCTGCCCCTCAGACACATCCTGACAAACAACAACTTGGATTTGTATAGTGCCCTCCATACCGGATGGCGTCTCAGAGCGCTTCACAGTAACAGATCCTGGTGTCAAGTGAGGGGGAAGAAGGTGACCAAAGGCACGGTCAAAAGAAAGGTCTTTAGCCGAGACCTAAAAGCAGGAAGGGAGGGCACAAGGCGAAGGGAGTGAGGAAGGGAGTTCCAGAGCCTCAGGGCATAGTGGCTGAAGGCACAGCTGCCAATGGTGGAGCGGAGGAATCGGGGGACAAGGAGGAGGCCAGACCCGGTGAAGCGAAGGCAACGGGCATTGTTGTGAGGAGAGAGGTCAGAAAGGTAGGGGCAGAGGAGTGGAGGGATTCAAAGACAAGATGGAGGGATCTGGGACAGGCAGCCAGTTCAGTCTGGCAAGGATTGGGGTAATCGGGGAGCGGAGTTTGGTGCGGGTGAGAAAGTGGGCGGCAGAATTCTGGATGACCTGGATTTTATGAATAGTAATGGAGGGGAGACCGGTAAGGAGGGCATTTGAATAGTCCAGCCGAGAGGTGACAAAGGTATGGACCAGGGATTTAGCGGCTTTTGGGGTGAGATATTGGTGGAGACGGGCGATGCGTCGGAGGTGGAAGAAAGCGGTGCTGGTGTGGGGAAGGGTTTGGAGAGTTTTAGGGGAAGGTCGGGTAGGTGGAGGAGGTGGGAACCGTGCCATTTAAGACATTGATGAGAGCCAAAGAGTATGGCTTCTGTCTTGTCAACATTCAGCTGAAGGAAATTCGCGCTCATCCAGCTCTTGAGGTCTGACAGGCAGCTGACAGAACATCAGGGGACTGGGGGTCGCAAAGTGAGGTGGAAAAATAGAGTTGGGTGTCGTCCGCATACATGTGGAAGTGTATTCCATCTCTGCAGATGACATTCCCAAGAGGGAGCATATAGATTAGGGAGAGGGCCAAGAATGGTTCCTTGGGGTAACCCTCAGGTAACCGAGTGAGAGCGGGAGGAAAAGCCGTTTGTGCAGATGTACTGCTGGAAGTTCGTGAGGTAGGACTCAAACCAGGAGAGTGCGGTCACACTGAGATGGATGGCGGAGGAAAGGTGGTGGAGGAGGATGTTGTGATCAACTGTGTCAAAGGCAGCAGAGAGGTCCAGGAGGACAAGGAGGCAGAGGGAGCCCTGGTCACAGACAGAGAGGATGTCATTTAAGACTTTCACAAGTGCAGTCTCTGTACTATGGACAGGGCAGAAACTGGCCGGGAGAGGTTCGAAAAGGGAGTGGGAGGAGAGGTGTGCGCGGAGTTGATTGGCAACAATGCATTCTAGGACTTTCTAGGCAGAGAAGGGCAATTTGAAATAGGGCGGTAGTGGCTGGGGTTTGAGGGATCCAGGGAAGGTTTTTTGAGGAGGGGGATGATGACAGCAGTTTTGAGGGTGGCAGGGACTGAGTTTTTTCCTTCAAGATGATGTTGGAGAAGAAGGCAATTTTTGCACATGTCAAAGAACGGCGTTATCTGTGGAGATGCTCGAGCCACAGTTGGCGGTGAACTATCAGGGCAGTTTTCTGATATCTGCATTCGAGCAGCCGGGATTGGNTTTTTAGGGAGTGGAGATGATGGTTATACCGGGGGATCGAGTGGGTTTGGTGATGGTCCTGGATTTCAGGGGGATGGGATAGTTGAAGGTGAAGGAGATGATTATAGAGCAGCTGGACGGCTGATTCAGGATCTCTGCGGGTGGAAGGCCAGAGGGATAGGATATCGGAGGATGTGAGGGGCTTTGTGATGATCTCAGGGCGTAGCCTTTTCCACGGGTGGTAGAGTATGGTTGACGGCCTGGTGGAGGAGAGAGGAATGTGAGAGGAGTAGGAGATGAGGAAGTGGTCCGAGATGGCCTTATCCATTATGCTCAGGCTGGAAATGTCAAGGCTGTGGGTGATGGCGAGGTCGAGGGCATGGCCACGGTTGTGGGTCGGTGAACTTATGTGAATGGTGAGGTTTAGGGAGGAGAGGAGGGCAGTGAAGTCAGAAGATGTGGTGCACGGGGAGTTTAGGTGGAGGTTGAAATCACGCATTATGAGCAGGCGTTCGGAGCAGAGGGACAGGGAAGAGGGGAGAGGAGAGATGTCAGAGAGGAAGGAGCCAGGGGGCTTAGGGGGGTGGTAGACCAGAAAGATTTTCAGTGGGAGAGAGGGATGGAAGAGGGTGAGGTGCTCAAAAGAGGGGAAGCAGCCAATGGAATTTGGGGAAAGACCAAGGGAAGCTTTGGAGATGAGGGCCACCCCACTGCCACGTTGGCTTGGACGGGAGTTGTGGTGGAAGGTGTAGACTGGAGGTGTCACTTCGACGAGGGGGACGGGGTCATTGGGGGAGAGCCAGGTTTCTGTGAGCCCAAGAATGTTGAGGTGCTCATCCAGGATGAGGTCATGGATGGTGAGGGGTTTGTTTGTGAGGGAACGGACATTTTGAAGGGAAATGCGGTGGGTTTGCTGGTGGGAGAAGAGGGAGGAGAGGGTGATATGGAGAGGATTTAAGGATATACAGGAGAGATGGCTGTGAAGTGTGGGGGGAGTGGAGAGTTTGGGAGGGTACGCATGAGGGAGGGGGAAGTTGTGTTTGCCTTAAGGAGACGTTTGTGCGGAGGGAGTGAATGATGGAGTCACGATGGGCCCAGCGGAGGCTGCCCAGGCTGGAGCAGAGGGAAGTGGTGATGGGGTCCAGGAGAGAGAGGTTGGGGAAGGGGCGGTGGGAGAGTCGTACAGAGTGGGAGTAGGGATAGAGGGGTTGGGAGGAGAGACATTTAGAGTGGAGGGAGAGGCTCGGGTCGGGGCGGCAGCCAAAACGCGCACAGAGACCGGGAGCGAGCGATCAGTGGGACGGCATCAGCCCACAGGCTGTGTGGTCACGGCTAAGATGTCAGTGACAGGGGCGGCCACGACATTTTCTCCTGAACCACTTTCACTGTGGATTAGTTTCTTTTAGCTTTTCTAAGTGTTAGTGTTGGTGTTCAGTGCTGTTAGTGTTAGTGTTGGTGTCAGTGCTGTTAGTGTTAGTGTTGGTGTCAGTGCTGTTAGTGTTAGTGTTGGTGTCAGTGCTGTTAGTGTTAGTGTTGGTGTTCAGTGCTGTTAGTGTTGTGTTGGTGTCAGTGCTGTTAGTGTTAGTGTTTTGTTGTGTTTAGTGCTGTTAGTGTTAGTGTTGGTGTCAGTGCTGTTAGTGTTAGTGTTGGTGTCAGTGCTGTTAGTGTTAGTGTTGGTGTCAGTGCTGTTAGTGTTAGTGTTGGTGTCAGTGCTGTTAGTGTTAGTGTTGGTGTCAGTGCTGTTAGTGTTAGTGTTGGTGTCAGTGCTGTTAGTGTTAGTGTTGGTGTCAGTGCTGTTAGTGTTAGTGTTGGTGTCAGTGCTGTTAGTGTTAGTGTTGGTGTCAGTGCTGTTAGTGTTAGTGTTGGTGTCAGTGCTGTTAGTGTTAGTGTTGGTGTCAGTGCTGTTAGTGTTAGTGTTGGTGTCAGTGCTGTTAGTGTTAGTGTTAGTGTTGGTGTCAGTGCTGTTAGTGTTAGTGTTGGTGTCAGTGCTGTTAGTGTTGGTGATTCTGTGTTAGTTTTGATTGTTTAATTATGATGTGAAGCCGACGTCACTTTTTGTAACTCTGCGGTTCCCCTGTGACCCCCTCACGTCGCGGCTTTATACCCACTGCTCGGCCTCGGCTCCGCCCCGCGCTCTCCTGACTCCACTCCACACCCTCACATCCCCCACAAACACAATCACATCCCCCGACAGACACACCCTCAGCCCCCAACACACACGCTGACACACCGCCCCACACACTCTCACATCCCCCCACACATAAACACTCACATCCCCCCAACACAGTCTCACATCACCGCAACACACACCCTCACATCCCCTCCACGCACACCATCACATTCCCCACCACATACCCACTCATATCCCCCGCCCACACATACACACCCTCACATCCCCCTCACAGCCCCCCCACACATAGACACCCTCACATCCCCCACACACGCACCCTCACAGCCCCCCCACATACGCACGCCCTCACATCACTCTCTCACACACAACCTCTTCACATAACATCTCATCCCCCCAAACATACACCCTCACATCCCCACCGCACCTCCACCCTCACATTCTCTGACCACATACATCCTCACATCCCCCCCCAACACATACCCACTCATATCCCCCGCCCACACACACACACCCTCACATCCCCCCACAGACACACACTCTGCCCCACAAACACACACCCTTGCATCCCCCTCACACACACCGTTACATCTCCCCACATGCACCCTCACATCCCCCCATAAACACTCTCACATCCTCCCCACACACCCACACCTCCCTCACACACCCCCCACCACATACACACCCTCATACCGCCCCCAGATACACACCGTCACATCCACCCCCAAACACACCATCACATCCCCCCAACACAGACTCACACCAACCCCCAAACGCACAACCTCACATCTCCCCCCACACAGACACCTTCACATCCGTCCAGAAACACATCATCACAGAACCCTCCACACAGCCACATTCCCCCCACACAGACTTTCACATCCCCCCCACACACAAACACTCACATTCACCAACACAGTCTCACACCACTCCAACACACACCCTCACATCCCCTCCACACATACACACACACACCACCACCCCACACAGACACACCCTCACTTCCCCCACATACAAACCCTCACATTCCCCACACACACGCTAACATTCCCCCCACATGCACCCTCGCATTCCCCCACACGTACCCTCAACCCCCAACACACACCCTCACACTGCCCCCCCTATACACACCCTCACATGGCACCCCCACATGCACCCTCACATCACCCGCCACACACACCCACAAATACGCCCACACAAACAACCCTCACATCCCTCCCACGGACGCACCCTCAGCCCCCCGATACATACCCTCACACCCCACCCAACTTCACATCTCCCACACACGCTCACATCCTCTCCACACACACCCTCACATCCACCCAACACAGACTCACACCAACCCCCAAACGCACAACCTCACATTTCCCCCACACACAGACACCTTCACATCCGGCCCGAAACAGACCGTCACAGCCCCAAACACTCTGACATTCCCACACACTCACACCTTCACCTTCCCCCCCACACACCCTCACGTCCCCCCCTTCACACACCCTCACATCCCCCCCCCACACACACCCACACATTCCCCCCCACACAAACCCCTCCCCCCCCACACACACAGACTCTCAGCCTTTTTGCGGATTCTGTTCCCAGGAGATGTCGATGTTTTACACAAAGGCTTCTCTCCCGGTGACGACGCTGAAGATCATCTTATTTATGATTGTAAAGGTGTCCGACATTAATGGTCTGATTCTCCCTCCAGTTACAGTCACTCTGGATCCTGACTCAGCCCATCCCCGGCTCATCCTGTCTGAGGACCTGACCAGTGTGAGACGCGGAGACGAACTGCAGTCGCTCCCTGACTCCCCGAAGAGGTTTAGTAACTATCCCATTGTCCTGGGATCTGAGGGCTTCACATCGGGGAGACATTACTGGGAGGTGCAGGTGGGCAACAAGTCAAAGTGGACTGTGGGATTGGCCACAGAGTCTGTCAACAGGAAACAAGCAATCACATTGTCACCAGAGGATGGGGTCTGGGGGGTGAGGCTGGTGGGTGGGGACTGTTATGAGGTTCTGACGTCACCCCCCACCCGCCTGTCCCTGACAGTGAGCACCGGGAAGATCGGGGTTTACATGGACTATGAGGAGGGACAGGTGTCATTTTACAACGCTGACAACATGTCTCATCTCCACACTTTCACCCAAACTTTCACTGAGAAACTTTATCCTCTGTTCAATCCCTGGTTTGGTTCTGAGCCTCTGACAATCTGCCGGTGACAGGTTAATGAGGAGGACAATTTGACTATTATTTCCATGAGGTTTGGATAGTGCCGAGTGTTTGATTCTGTACTTCTCTCTCAGTTTTGAGCTGAGTTTGTGACGGGAAGTGAAGGGCGGGGCTGAGCGGAGTCTCCCTGAGAGACGTCAGCTCCACATTGTATCCCGAACCGGGAGAGCCGTCTGTGGTCAGCGACACTGAGCTGCTGACACTGACACTGTGCCACAACACGGCACCTGCACATTCCAGTGCCAATACAGTAAACCCCGACTTACAGGACTCCGGGTGTCCGGGATACACAACTGGACCAACCGGGATCCACAACAAATATAGTTGTAAAATTTCCGTGAGCCCTCCCTGTGCAGCGTCCCACAGGGTCAGCTCTCCTGTCACACTGAGCAGCCGCACCGTCCTCACTGGCCTTCACGCTCTGAGACAGGGATATATATCGCTGATATCTTTCTCTCCAGCAATGCCCAGTCTCACAGTCGGGGCTGTGCTCAGAATCTCACTGAAATCTCCCAAATCACTTTTATATCTATAAACAGGTGCCGTGTTGTTCCCCAGTGAGCGGCCGCGTCTCACTGGGTATAAACACTGTGTGTTTTCAGTGACAGCTTTTATAATCCGTAACATTTCTCACTCACTGTAACAATCTTTAACCCTCACTAAACCGAGGTCCCGTCTGTGACTGTTCAACTGGATATTAATATCCAAAATATTGTCGTTCACTTACAAAATACTCGAACAATTTACAATAAATTTGTTTTGATATTATTTTATGTCCAATGATTGAACACAATCTGCACACACTCCTCATTCTCTGATACACACTCTAACCCTCACCCCGATACACACACCCTTACCCTCACCCCCTGATACACACACCCCTAACCCTCACCCCATGATACACACACCATTGACCCTCACCCCGACACACACACCCCTAACCCTCACCCCCTGACAAACACACCCTTAACCCTCACCCTCTGATACACACACCCTATCCCTCACCCCCTGATACACACACCCCTATCCCTCACCCCCCGATACACACACCCCTAAACCCTCACCCCCTGACACACACCAAGAACAACAAATTATATTTTCATAGCGCATTTCACGTCAGGACATCTCAAGGGGCTGTGATGTTAGGAATGCCAACCCGAGCTGGTGGTAGGGATCAGGAAGTGACGTCCGGCAATGAGTTCGCTGGGGATTTTGAAATGGCGCCTCCGCGCCAGAAGCTGCCGAACCTTCGCCTCACTGGTCCCTCTCCACCACTCGTTCCTCCACCTGTGGCCTCAGTGGTCTCTCCCATCTGTTGTACAGATGGGAGATTTGAAATTTCTTGCCCCGCCAGTGCCCGCCCACGGTCAACCTCACCCGGCTTTCATCGGCCAAACCTTCAACCCTCCCCGATCACATCTTCCGCTGTTTACCGTGGTTTCCCGTTTCCCGAGGCCCTGCCATTCACTGACTCATGAGCACGAGCACCATGTGTTGGGACCTTTGGAAGGACTGTCTGTGGTCCCCCTCAGGACTCAGGACTTTCCCCTCCCAGCTCCCCTTAAACAGGTGATGGTAATAGATTGGGGGGTGGTGCGGGGCTGAGCCCCTCTAACCTTCATCACCCGCCATCTAAGCACAACTACAGGTTAAACAAACTTCACTTGTTTTATCTTATTAATCCTTCTTTTACCTTTGTGATCGCTTTTGATGACTATATTCATTTTAATACCTTTCATCTGTTTACTTAGTTGAACAATGAAACACCAGATACCATTATTAATAATGCAATTGATACAGCGCCTAATAATGTCTTCGAGACATCTCAAAGCGCTTCACAGAATATACTGTAAAGTTGATTGTGTATATATTTTCAACCACCAAGGCGCACAGCAGTGTCCCACCAACAGTTGGGTTTCAAATTATTTCATTATTATTGAAATAATTGTGTTTCAATCCTAATCAGATCGGTTTGTGTATGAAAAATAAAATATTTGAAACTCCTTCAACAATATTAAATTCCAATTTATAATAATAACGAGCTGTGCCCATTACAGCTTTGCAACCAAAGGATCCGATATGGAATGGAGATTTCAGGGACAGCATTGACAAACCATTTAACATACCATAAGCACTGTGTGTACACCTTAAGCAAAACTGCCATACATGTGCAATGGGTCACAGCTCATGAACGAAAGAAGATGGTACCCAAGCTATGCCAACCAAAGCGGTTTACAGTGTGATCCAGCAGGTCCTCGAGTTATTGCAAGGTTTCCGTGGAGACAATATTTGCAGTTTTTCCTTCTTCGGCCACAATGTACAGGGTTTGAGATCATACCTTTCTGTGTTGAAGTCCAACTCTGCTGTTCTTTGTTCTTCAGTTTTGTTTAATTCGCCTTCTCTCTTTTCATAGCATTTTTATTTGTCCTTGAAAGGCTTGATCTTCGCTTCGGCATCTTTTAAGATTAAGAAAATTATTTGGAGGACTCCTGTTGGGAGGAATGAGTGAGAAGACTCAGTGGGAGGAGTCCTTGTTCAGAGGACTCCTGTGGGAGGACTTATGTTTGGGAGGATTTCTTGTTGGGAGGACACCTTTTGCTAATTTATTGCCGAATATAGAATGGTGTGTGATTTTGTTGCAGAATAGTGTGAATACCCCATATTTTGGTCATTCAGAACTCTGCAGCTCGTGTACTGTCCCGCACCAGGCTTCGCGATCACATCACTCCCACCCTCGCTCGCCTCCACTGGCTCCCCATCCCCCAGAGGATTGATTTCAAGATCCTCATCCTCACCTACAAGGCCATTCACGGCCTTGCTCCCTCCTACCTCTCCAACCTACTATCCCCTACCTACCTGCCCGTACCCTCCGTTCCTCTGGCTCCGGTCTGCTCCACGTCCCCCGCCTCAACCGCCCTACTATCGGTGGTCGGGCCTTCAGCCTCTCAGCCCCCAGGCTCTGGAACTCTATCCCCCAGTGCCTTCGCCTTGCTTCCTCCCTTTCCTCCTTCAAGGCCGGTCTCAAAACCTTTCTCTTTGCCGTGCCTTCAGCTCCCCTCTCGACTCTCTTCCTCCTCCTCGCTCCCTCCCTTCCCTCCCCTCACCCTGACCATTTCCCCCCTCCTCTCTCCCTCCCTTCCCTCCCCTCACCCTGACCATTTCCCCCTGCTCGGGTCATGACCCAACTGTGCAGCGCCTTGGGACGTCCTCCTGACGTGAAAGGCGCTCTATAAATGGAATCTTGTTGTTGTTTGGTGCTTAAGCTCATCAACAACAGGAGATCCCCGAAAAAAATATACCCATGACACTCCACACTGCAAGAACTTTCCAATGAGGTATAAATCATGTTAATCGGTTATTGTGTTTTTAGCAGACAAACAAATAGACATTTTTTCTATATTAGTTCAGATAATAATCCTTGCATTTGATTTAGCACTTCATCACAGCTTTGAGGCGTCTCAAAGTGCTTCACAGGATACAATGTAAAGTGAATTGACTGAAAAATAAAATATTTTAAACTCCAGCAGTAACACTTTATTACAGACAGAGAAATAGATTCACCTTTTCCTCGTTTCTCCTGATGGCTGTTGTGGTGTAATTTGAGGAATAGAATCATTTGCTGAAAGTTACTGTGGTTTAAAATGACAGTGAAGCCACACACAGCGTTAAATACATAAACCTGCAGTACCGCGTTACTGCCAACAGATGGTGGTGTTGCACTGGGAAACTTCACCCCAATGTTCACAGTAAAACAACAATAATAATCATAATAATAATATTTGAGAAGTGCCTTTTCATATCAGGAGAACATCTCAAAGCTCTTCACAGGATTCACTGTAAACATATGAGCTGAGAAGTTACAGGACATAGTTACACAGTGAACCTCACATCAGTATAATTGCTGACGTCACACCTGAACCCGAGTAAATTCACCTTTTCCTCGTGTCTCCTGATGGATGTTGTGATGTGATTTGAGGAACAGAGTCATTTGCTGAGGCTTAAAAGGACAGTGAGGCCGAGCGTATACAGTGGAAGCCATTTAAGACGGACACGCCAGGGCCGGGCATTTTGTCTGAATTAAGAGGGGCCCTGAAGTTAACTGGTTTCAATGCATTAAATCTCACCCGGTTTTCTTCACCCAATTACTGCAGCAACAAACTACATTTGTACAGCGGCTTTCACGTCAGGAGGAAATTGAACCTTTTTGATTGAAAACTTCTCTCAAGTCGGACTGCACAAGATCAGTGCGGCGTCTCTCTCTCTGCTGCTCACAACGATGTCATGAAGTGCACTCTAACACTTGTCATAGAGTCCGCTCTTTAGTACGAAGCTTTCTGCCTCTCGCAGGCCAGTCAGAGCTGTGCCGGCCATCACAGATGGGGCCTCGTTCTCCTCAGAGTTGCTGTCGCTGTCGTTCACGACTAGTGGCCCCTCGGCGACCACAGCTTCAGCCACGATGGCCTCTTGGTCCTGGGGATCACGGTAGAGTAGATCAGCGTCAATGTCCAGGAACTGGTCAGTGATCTGCCTCTCGCCCTCGGCCTCTGCGCTTGTCCTCCCCTCAGCCTCAGTGCAGGGAGCAGCGTCACCAGTCACAAACCCGGCATTTGCGAAGCAGTCGGATATCATCGCAGGCTTCATGCTCTCCCAGGCCCTGGCAACCATGCCGATGGCA
Organism: Callorhinchus milii; assembly: GCF_018977255.1. Classification (NCBI taxonomy): domain Eukaryota; kingdom Metazoa; phylum Chordata; class Chondrichthyes; order Chimaeriformes; family Callorhinchidae; genus Callorhinchus; species Callorhinchus milii. The sequence continues at coordinate 1,003,438 of NW_024704771.1, forward strand.
CCCAGAGGCTGATGTGTCTCACCAGCTCTCCCACGGTGGCATTGGGGGCTGATCACGTTGCCATCGATGGCGTCCAGTAGGCACTTTCGTAGCTGCTCGTGGTAGGAGAGCTTCAGGTTTCGGATGATCCCTTGACCCATGATCAGAGTGGTGTCCGGGGGAATCAGTTCCAGGCAGATGTTCTTGAGAGTTGGAATGGTCAGGTGACATGGTGCACTGTCCACAAAAGCAAGAATCTTACGCCCCTGCTCAACCAGCTCAGTGTCCCACTGCGTCAGCCATTCCTTAAAGATCCCTCTCATCATCCACGCCATCTTGTTGGCCTTATAGATGATGGGTAGAACAGTAAGGTCAACCCCCTTCATACAGCGAGGGCGTTGGCTCTTCCCGATGACCAGCGGTTTGTGCTGGTCACTGCCGGTCATGTTGGCGCAGGCCATCAGTGCAATGCTGTCCATCGCCCTCTTCACACCGTTCAGCGCCGTCTGGTGAAAATACAATGAGCCGTCAGGTCCTGGACGGTAGTACAGCCCCATTTCCTTTGCGTTGTAGATGTCATTGGCAGCATAGGAAGAGAGCAGCACACTGCTGGTGTCAGCGCCCTCTGGGCAGTGCTCTTTAGCTCTCTGGGAAGCAGCCTGTGTGTGATGTTGTTACGTGCCTTCCAGCGGCTAAACCAGCCGTCAGTCACCGTGAAGCCCGGCTTCTAGAGGTCACGTGCCAGGCTCTCTGCTTTGGCTTTGAGGATGGGCCCATTGAGCAGCTGCCCCTCAGTGGACGCCCTTTGGAACCACAGGAGATCGTGCTCCACCTGGGGATCTTTGCCTTTGCGATCCCTCTTCTTATGAGGAGGCCGCTGTGTGGCACAGCTTCATCTCACTGGCGATGATGTCACCCAGTGTCGACTTCTTGACACCGAATCTTCTGGTCAGTTCCTGTACCGGATTCCCTTATGTCTCCATCTTGACTCTGTCTAACACTTCTGTCTTCTCCAAGAGCGTCCGAGACATTTTCTTCGACATGATGGCTGTTTATCACGCGCTGTGTGAGAGGGTGACATGAGTTAATGATAAAAAATAATAATCTGTGTATTTGCTACAGCGCCTGATCACAGTGTTGAGATGTCTCAAAGCACTTCACAGGCAGTGAAGGCGGTGGATAGTGAAACCTGTGTTAGAGAAAGAGCAACATTTTGGCGGGTGATGTGAATAGGGGAGCTGGCGGGGGAGGGTTTGGGGGAAAACGACTGTCAAGTTTAAGTGATGAGAATTAATAATAATATTTCTTGCATTTGATACAGCCCTTATCATGTCTTTGAGACATTTCAAGGAGCTTCACAGTATAAACTGTGAAGTCAATTGACTGTATTTCGTGGGCAGAGTATGACAGCCAATTGCACACAACAGTGACCCACAAACACTCTTGGATTGAGTGACCATATTATTTCTTTTTTAATTCAATTGGGAAGGATGTGGATGAGGGAAGTGAGAGAAGGGGGTAGGGGTTACCTTTTGGAGGCAGGGGAGGCAGGCCTTGGGGTGCGCTGATGATGGGGCAGTCGGGGTGGCTGCTCTGGGACAATCATTGACAAGTGTTGCGGTGCTCCGGGTGGAGGAGGCCCAGGGCTGGAGCAGAGGGAAGTCTGTGGAAGGGCCCAGGATAGAGAGCAGGTGAGGAGGGTGACAGGAGACAAGAACTGAATGTAATAATATTTCTTGCATTTGATATAGCACCTTATCACATCTTTCAGATGTCACAAAGGGCTTCAGACATTTTGTACATTACTTTACACAATATTCTGTGAAGCACTTTGGGACGTCTTCCCGACGTGAAAGATGCTGTATCAAATGCAAGCATTATTATTATTACTGTGTAAAGTGAATTGACTGTGTATTTTGTGGGAGAAACGTGGCAACCAATTGCACACAGAGGTGTCCCACAAACAGTCATGGATTCAGTGTCCAAATTCTTTTTTTAAGGGATTATTCCCCCAGAATGCGATTAAAACTGGTTCCTATTGACTGCTTGGTAAACAGAGGCATGTGCAGTGAGGGAAGTTGCCTAAGGTTTCGCCCCACTCGGGTATCGAACACGTGCTCGACAAGAGCTCAATCTGATATGTAATGTAGAGACAGAGAGAGAGAATAATAGTAACAATGATCCATACATTTGATATAACCACTTAACACTTATTCAACACATCACAAAGGGCTTCACAGGATACACTCTAAAGCAATGTGACTGTATATTTTGTGGGCAAAGAGCAGCAGCCGATTGTGCACAGCAGTGTCCCCACAAACAGCCATGGATTGAAGCAACTAAATTATTATTGTTGTTGTAGGGATTAATTCCCCCGGAAAAGTGACACGGCAATCGACGAACAACTGAGTGAAGTGAGAGAGAGGGAGTGAGAGAGAGTCAGAGAGAGGGAGTGAGAGTCAGAGAGAGAGTGAGAGAGAGTCAGAGAGAGAAGGGAGTGAGAAAGAGGGCGGGACAGAGAGGGCGGGGAAGGGGAAGGAGATGACAGGAAACAGGTAATAAACAGTAACTTGTTGACTTTCCTGTTGTTTTGGGGGAAATGACTGGTTCCTTCCTGTGCACCGGAAGCTGTCAATGCACAACCCAACCGGGACCTGGCGCTTTGTGTCCGAATTAACCGGTGTCCAACGTTACCCGAATACCGCGGCCGCCATTGTGTGCTGTTATATCCCGCGGTGACGCTGTGTCACCAACGGGTGGCGCTGCCTCGTGTGGTATGTGGTTCGATGCCGCGGTGACGCTGTGTCACCAACAGGTGGCGCTGCAGCCACTCCGCACTGTCAGTGATACACCGCCACCATCACAGAGATAGGGCGCTTTCACCCGCGCAGTGCATTGTGGCTCCCGGGCACCGCCATTGCTGCTGTTCCTTCTGCTCAGTGTCAGCGACACAAACCCCCGCACAGGCGGCGCTTCCTCTCGTCCCCGTCTCACCCCCTCCCTCTGGGGAAATGTCATCATTGTTATTATTATTACCTTCTGATCCGGGCCCAAGGGGAGGGTCACAGCCACAAACCTCCCAAACAAGTGGCTTCTGCTGATCTCTGGGTCTGGACACAGCCCCAAAGCTGAGAGTGGCAGCAGTTTGTGGGAGTGAGCGGTGGAGGGGACACGGCTGCAGAGAGCAGCACCGGAGCTCAGCGGAGGGTCTCACTTGCCCCGTTTGCCCGGACCTGGTCAAGGGTCCGGTTTCTCTGGTTTGCGGCCACAGCTTCTGCCGCTCGTGTCTCGCAGGGCTTTGGGAGAGGCCGGAGGCTCACTCCTGCCCGGAGTGGCGCCAGGTGTGTCCGGGAGGGGAGCTGAGAGCAGGTCGACCAATGGATAATTTGGCTGAAAAAGCTCAAAATCTCAGTCTGGATCCGAAACGGGGAGAAAGGGAACACCGTTGTGACGATCATCGGGAAGAGCTGAAGCTGTTCTGTGAGACGGATAAGAAATTGATCTGTGAGATGTGTCTCATTTACGCTGAGGAACAGAATCACAAATCACTCAGTGATGTCCATAGACAAAGCTGCTGAGATCTACAAAGGTACACAAGGAGCGGACTTTATAATGTGACTGCAATTCTCTCTCTCTTTCTTGAGCCGAGTGTCTGACACACACGGAAACTATTGCTGTGTTTAAGAGAATCCAAAGCAGGTGGTGATTGAGATATAAGGGAGAAACTATTTCCACTGGTGGGTGGGTCGTAACCCGAGGATTTATAACAGTTAAAAGAAACAGAGGAGAGGTTTTTCCGCACAGCGTTTTTAGTGTCTGGAATGCATTGCCTGAAAGGATGGAAGAAGCCGATTCAATAACAACTTTCAAGAGAGAAGCAGATAATTATTTGGGGAGGACAAGTTTGCAGGGCTATGGGGAGAGAGCGGGGGAGTGGGAGTGATTGGGAAAGCTCTTCTCAAAGAGCCGACACAGACACAATGTACCAAAAGGCCTCCTTCTGTGCTGTATAATTCTATGATTCTATGATATGTTAACTGCACATGGAATATTGACCTGTGTCCCCGGAGGGACGCACTCTGTTTACAAATCTGTTGACTATTTGACACAGGCCGACAAGAGCCAAGGCTTGTGTATCCCAGAGTATAAGTCGGGGTATCTATTGAAGTTTAACCAACTAAACGGCATAACCGGCCATTGAGAGCGCTATCTGTCAGACTTCCCGCTGTGTGTTCTCTCTGGTCACATTGACACAGTTAACAATGTGTTTGTTTTGGTTAATTTCCATTTTGATTACAGGAGAAACTGAAATCGTATTTCAACTTGGGTCTGAAGAGAAAGGATGTTGTTTTTCGAGCTTAGTTTGGGCTAAAAAGAGAAGATTTCTGCCTTGAAAGTAAGTTGCGTGTGATAAGAGTCAGCACTCTCACCTCTGAGCCAGAAGATTGTGGAATCCATCCCCACTACGGGCTGTCAGTCGTGTCTCTCTCTTTACTGTGTGATGTCTGGGCTCTCAGTCATGTCTCTCTATTTACCGTGTGATGTCTGGACTCTCAGTCATGTCTCTCTATTCACCGTGTGATGTCTGGGCTCAGTCGTGTTTCTCTATTTACCGTGTGATGTCTGGGCTCAGTCGTGTCTCTCTCTTTACCGTGTGATGTCTGGGCTCAGTCCTGTCTCTCTCTTTACCGTGTGATGTCTGGGGTCTCAGACGTGTCTCTCTCTTTACTGCGTGATGTCTGGAGTCTCAGTCGTGTCTCTCTCTTTAACGTGTCCCGTTGTGATGTCTGACGCCTCACTTTACAGGAACAGGCGAGGAGTCTGCAGAACGACGTCAGGGCTGAGTTTGCCGAAATGCACCAGAGCCTCAGTGACACGGAGCAGTGTGTAATGCGAGAGCTCAGAGAGTGAGAGGAGGAAATGTTATAGGGTTTGAAGAGGCGTTAAAATCTATAGACCCAGAATTAGTAACGTTACAGCGGCAAATAGATGAACAGGTCATGGGGTCCTTTCTGAGGGTAAGAAAAGGAGATTGTTATTATTTATGTAATAATAGTCCTTACATTTTATACAGCGCCTTTAATTTCCTTTTAATGTCTTAAAGTGATTCACAGTAAAATGTAGTGACTGTGTATTTTATAGACAAACACAACAACCAATTTGCACAGAAAGTGCCCCACAAACAGCAATGAAGTGAATGAGCAATTGTTTTTGGGAGTAACTCCCTTCACGTTTCCAGTCGTGTCCGGGATCTTTATCGTCCACCTGAACAGGCGCAACACCACAGGTTAACGTGTCATCCAAAGGACAGCCCTCAGCTCTGCAAAACTAACAACGTAACAGAGCTCAGCCCTTACACTTCCCTACAAAACACACAGTCACTACACTTTACGGTGAATCCAGTGAAGTGTTTGAGACGTCCTCCCAATGTGAAAGGCTCTGTACCAAATGCAAAGCTCCTTCTTCTCACCTTGTGTAAAGCTCCCTGAGCGAGTCACCGTGTGGGAGGTTGTTCCGCACGCGGAGGGTTAGCTGCTGTGACTCTGACCTCTCGGTGTTTGTTTCATTTCAGGAGGAAGATTCTCGGAAGATCAGGTCTGACGTTCTCTTCAAACAAACTGTTTCACTCATTAATGTCAAAGCAGTAACCACGGGATCCACTCTGCTGCCTGTGCCCTTTCTACTGCCACCCCCTCCCCAGCTCCCTGTGTCCCCGACCGGCCCCACCCATCCCTCCCTCACTTTTAATGGCCTCCAAGACCTTGATCCTCCTGACCTCAGTGACCTATTAACACTATACCAACCTGTCTGCTCCACCTGCTCCATGTCCACAGCCCTACCCACCCCACCACTGGTGGTCGGGGTCTCTGCTTTTCTGCTCCAGCTTCTGGAACTCCAAACCAGAACCCCCCATCTCCCTCCTCACCTGTTTGTGTGCAATGAAGTGTTTTGGTACGACCATCTAACGTGAAAGCTCTTTATGAGTGTAAATTGTATAACAAGAATCATAATAATAATAATAATCCTTACAACTGGAATAGCAGCTTTCACTACGGGATGACATCCCGGGATACACTGCAGTGACTGTGTATTTTGTGGGAGAACAAAACACATTGTGTCGTATTACTCTTAAGGTAAAATCTTGTGACGTTCTTTGAGATATTTCGATGGTGTGATTTAGCCCGACATCAAAAACAAGGGTTATTATGGTCTGGGCGGGAGCGAGATGTATCCAGGGGTGATGGGGTTACATTTTATAGGCCGCTTCTCTGGAACGTGGGAAATTTGGGTGCGTGTCAATCTGCCGAGCTTGGCAGCGTGATCTTGTCTGAGGTTTTCACCTTTACTTGGCAATGGCATTGCGGGTAAAGTGGTGTGTTCAGCCAAGATACGGAAATATACAAATTGGGTAAATGTGGGGATAATTGCAAGTTGTGTAAAGTGTGAAAATTGCACAAATGCACACCGTCGCATTACATAATTGTTTGAATGAGGAACCGACTGGAGAAACCATATCAATGAATCACCTAATTCACTACAAATGTCACTGACAGTGCTTTCAGCCACTGTGCCCCGAAGCTCTGGATTCCCTCCCTCAATCCCTCCGCCCATTGCCCCCTCCCTCCACACTTTCAAATCCCATCCAAAGACCTTACATTTTGATTGTGTTCACTGTCACCTCTCCCCTCCCTCTACCCCTGGATCGGGGTCAGACTCCCCTCTGTCAAGCGCTCTGGGACGCTGCCCCGCGTGAAGGACGCGATATAAATGCAAGTTGTTGAATATAAACTCAAGTCTAATAAGTGGAGACATTGCTATATGGGGCGGTGCTGCCGCCATCTGGTGGTGACAAGATGAACGGCAGTGGGTTCCAGGACCAACATCTGTCACTGAAGCACTCGCCCAGTCAGTCATCGGGTCCTTTTCCATGTGGTTTAACGATTCTTTTCACCTCTGTTGTTTCAGACACTCTTCTAAGGGCTTTACTAACGGTTCGACTATTTCTCTTCGACTTGTTTTATATTCTCCCTTCATCAGTCCTCTATCACCTGACAGTATTTCTCTACAATGTTGTCAGTCTCCGAATGTTTGCATTTTTCTGGTGTTGGTGGACACAAAGTGCAGACAGTGGGAAAGGTAAGATTGAAGCCGGACAAAGCCAAACCCCCATGACGGTGGGGATGAGAGTAGAGACAATGATAGACAGCATCAGCTCAGGTAAACGTCTCACATCTTCTGATGTTTAAAATGTGAATGATGTACATTTACTGATGCAAAAGCTGACAGTCTGTCATGAACAAGGAATGTCTCTGAGGGATTCTGCCTGAATATGACAAAGCTGTGCATCAGCCCGGCTCAGTCTGTAACACTCTCACACACACCAGGACTTTCAGCTCACAGTCTTCAGTGACCCTCTGGTACAGAGCTGAGGGAGTTAATATAAGGTCCTCTCTGTGCCTATTCAGGTGAATATAAAGATCTCACACTACTAATGAATAGAGAACTGTCTCTGTTACAAGAATCAAATCACTAAAGCTGGTCTGTCAGGGCTGACAGATTCTCCCATTCTGTCCTGAGGAGCAGTCGCTGCCCACACACTGTCTGTGCCCCAACCGCACTCCCGCCTGCAACTGTCCTGCTCCTCGAGCCCCTCACTCCTCTTTGTGTAATGTTTCTGTCTCTCTCAGCTCCGGCCTCTCCGACTCTGGATCCTGATACCAGGACTCTGAGTATTTGGAATTCAGAGCGAGGAAGATTGGGATCGACACCAAAATAAGTTTTGAAAAGGTTTCCGTGGGCCTTCGCTGTGTATCCTCCCGTGGGCTCCCCTCTCCTGTCACACTGAGCAGCCTCACCATCCTCACTGGCCGTCACAGGGGCCGGGGATACCCACTGTCACTCAGATTGTTTGAATCACTGATTCACTATCTCCTGTTCCTGGGATTCAAACAATTACAAATTATTGGTGTTTTACAATAAAGCAGTAAATGCCGGGACCGACATTGGAATGACACTCAGCTGGAAATTCCGGCTCTCCAGACGGGATCTCCCCCATTGGTCCGGCCTCGAGCCGGGGGTTCAGTGTAATGAGCCACTGTAGCCGCCAGACAGCACAATCAGCACCAGCACCGCAACAGCTCGTCTGGATTAACATCATTCAGAGCATCAGAGGAACCTGACACCCAATGTGTGGGAGCAAAACGTGAGCCATCTTTGTAAAGCTCATCGCCAGCTCGTCTCTGTGCTCGTGTTGGGAGAATCTGACTTGCCATCCAGTGTGTGAGCTCACACGCTCTGAGACAGGGATATATATCGCTGATATCTTTCTCTCCAGCAATGCCCAGTCTCATAGTCGGGGCTGTGCTCAGCATAAGAGAGAGAATCCATCTTACTGCAATTATCAATGCAACGAGCATTATGATTTGAACAATTGTGATAAAAGCCGTAACAGAGAGTGCTGTCCAGCATTGCAAACTGTCTGCCATCATCTGGGTGTTCCATCCAAATGTTGGCTTGAGTGGTTCAGCCCCAGGTGGTCCTGTTGTAAGATGTTCAGATGTTTCTGTGAGGTGAATTCCCAGCCCAGTGTAGCCCGCAAGTTTGTGGATGGCAAACGGATATGATGTCCGAAGTGGGCGATTGCCTCCAATTCCTCTCGGTATAGGTCCGAGTAAAGCTACACACGAGTGGAGTTACGTATGATGAAGGGATAGAGAATTTGTTCCCCAATCTGTACTTCGAAATGTAGGGTAAAGCATCCCATAGGCCTGGTCAGGGGGCAATTTTATCTGCCATACTGGAAGGAAGTTTCAGTGGTGACATAACAATAAACAGCTTGACCGCGGTATATGTACTCGGTACAAACCCAATGGGAAGTCAGAGAAAGTTGGCATCAAGATGACACTTGTCTAATCATGATGCCGCAGGTGGATATCTTCCGTGGGGTGGGGCAGGCCCATTTCTGCTGCTTTAAAACACAATCGGTAAGGTCGACCCCTTACCGGGTATCATATACAATGGTAACAAAACCAGGTGCAGTTATATACTGTACCCAATGGCCCTGCCTGATTGCTCCTAAAGGATGGAGTTGGTACAGTGTCTCCCTGTCCCTGTTCACTGGCACCATTCTCACCCCTTCAAAAACAGCCATTGTCACTCCTATCCTTAAAATCCCTCTCGGATCTCAAATTACCTTTCCATCTCCAACCTGCTTTTCCATTCCAATGTCCTGGAATGAGTTTTTGCTACCCTGTGTCACTCTCTCCGCTCCCGCCACTCCCTTCGCGAGTACCCCCAATCAGGTTTCTGTGCTGCCCACAGCGCAGAAACAGCTTTGCTGAAAGTGAATAATGTCATTTTGTCCATCTGTGTCCAGGGCTCCCTCTGCCTCCTTCTCCTCCATGACCTCTCTGCTGTCTTTCAAACTGTTGACTGCTCTATCCTTTTGTACCACCTCCCCAGTCACCACACTTGCACTGGCTGCCTGTCCCAGAGAGGATCAACTTCAAGATCCTCACTCTTGTCTTCAAATCCCTCCACTCCTCTGCACCCCCCGACCTCTCTGACCTCCTCTCTCCTCACAGCAGTGCCCATTGCCTTCGTTCCAAGGAGGGTCTGGCCTACTCCTTGTCCCCTGAGCCCTCCTCTCCACCCTCGGTGGCTGTGCCTTCAGCCACTATGCCCTGAGACCCTGGAACTCCCTTCCTCACTTCCTTTGCCTCGACCCCTCTCTTCCTATTTTCAGATCTCGGCTGAAGACTTTTCTTTTTGACCACGCCTTTGGTCACCTTCCTTCCCCTCCCCCGGCTCATCACCGGGATCCGTTTCTTTGTAGTGCTCTGAGACGCCGTCCGGTGTGGAGGCCGCCATATAAATTCAAGTTGTTGTTGTTGAGTCCTACTTGACTAAACTGCCACAATCTCCCTCTGGAAACTGGTTCTCCTCACCTGTGGGGTACTCCAAGGCTCCATTATTGGCCCCTTTCTTTTATCACTGACACGTTCCGTCTCAGATATGGGGTCGACTTCCACATATATGCGGATGACACCCAAATCTACTTTCTTCCTCCAGAATGCCCTGAGGCTCTGGAACTCTATCCCCCCAATCCCTCTTCCTTGCCCTCTCGCTCAATTTCAAATCCCACCTAAAGGCATTCCTTTTTGATTGTGCTTACAGTCACCTCTCCCCTTCGCTTCGGGTGGGACCTCTACACACTATCTAATACTTTCCCAAATGAGGTGTCCCTCCAGGGAGAGAGTCTGCATTCCAACAATCTATCTCTGGGGTTTCTATGTGCAGAGGGGATGTGTGGGATCCTCAGATTGGTTTGGATACTCTCAAGTACGGTGATGGTTGGGGCCAATAGAACATTGTGGAAATATTTGCCCCAAATTGTGGGCTTTTAACTGAGCACATTTTGGATAAAAGTGCGAGGAGTTGATTGATGTTATTGAGAGGTACATTTTACTGCTAAACTATAATTTTTCACGTCATTGATTAGCAATTAAACATAAAGAAATATCACAGATTAGATTGTTGTAAAATCAATTATTAATGCTTTCTTTAATATAAACTGCGGGAACGACACAGCGCAACGCGAAGGGCTGAATGGCGGTTTCCACTCCGCGCTCCGTGTGAAGGCCTCAAAACAACAGCTTTGCTCACAAAGCTCATCAGTGTCCTGACTGTGGATTACAGGGGTCACCACCTCCTCTCTCTCAGGGTCACACCCCCAACACACACACACT